>NW_028153795.1:0-74000 GCF_964211835.1 Anser anser
TGATGGCTCGTGCATGCTTCTTTAAATGTGCCTTCTTTTCTCAGTGATACAAGTCAGCTACGAGTCCACAGGTATGTCAGCAGAGATGCCTGAGGGGTAGCCTTGCCTTCCATGCCTTAAAGCCACACATAATACTGAAGATGCCGGGCCAAACTTGACTGAGCGTCCACAACATCAAAGAGTGTGCAGCAACCTAACAAGAGGGCTCAAAGGCCCAGACTCTGCAGGGGCTCTTGCGATAGGAAACTTGCTAAAAAGAGACTCCAAAGCTGCCAGAGCAGCAGGCTGTGCAGGATGGCTTGCTTTACCCATGCACGGTGCCCTGCAGGCTCTTGTGCGTGCTCTTGGGGGCCTGCAGCTTCCCTCAGGACACATCGACCTGCTCCGGCGTGCTCTCTTCCATGGGCTGCGCTGCATTAAAAGTTTGTTTCTGGCGCCAGAACCACCCCCTGCTCTTCCTCCTCCTCCTGCTCCTCCTCCTGTTCCTCCCCCTGCTCCCCCTCTTGCCCGGCCTGCCCCTCCAAACCCTTCCTCCCCCTCTTTACTCCCGCTCCAACTCTCACCTTAGCCTTTGCACAGCTGTTTCTCACACTTTTCTCCTCACTCCCCACTGCTGAGCAGCATGTTGCCTTTTGTGGCGGTCCTTTCCAAGCAACCTAAGGCACCGCCTTCTTGGCTGCCAGGCACTGCCCCGCCCTGCGGCAGTGCCGCTACAACCGGCTGTGTCAGCATGCATGGGGCCGATACCGGCTTCTTCTCAGAGGCCACCAGCAGCCCCCGCTGACAGCACCTGGGCAAACACCCGGCACAGCTCTACAGAAACGTATATATTCCTACATGTGAGACTGTCCCGGTCTGGAAGCAGGCACCCAGTCAGAGGGAGGAATGAGGAGATGACAGGGGTTTGAAAACAAAGCTGGCTAAGCCAATCAGGGAGCGGTACGAAAACAGGTGGGTTGGGTCCTTTCACAAAATGGCGGCTCCTCACTGTGGAATGCGGAATGCAACAAAATGGTGCCCGCCACTGCGGGTGGCTGGGAGGGATTGCCTGTCCTGGCCCATCCCACCTGCAGGAGGGCCAATCAGCAGCTTAGTCCTGCCCTTCCCAAAAGGCCCTTTCCCCGCCCTGCCATGCGGTGTATGCCCAGCGCCTCCAGCTGGTGGCCGGGAAGAGCTTCAGGCTGCAGCCGTGGCGCTGTGGAGCTGCGCTAGCAGCAGAAGCAGCATCTGTGCCTGCAGCAGTGCTCGCGATCTGTCCAGCCAAGTGGTAGCAAGTGCTCCACAGCACATCACGCAGAAGCAAACGGGCCTGCAACTGTAAATGTGGGGAGTGGAAGGGGTATAGATGTCGGTTTTAGCGAGGGGGTATGTGCGCTTTTCAAGACAACAAGGTGGACTGTTCCTGCTCTTTGCAGGGAATGTGAGAGAACAAGTGGCCTGTGCATCGTGACAGCACTTAAGGGGTATGAAGGTCTGGGGCACTGATGGCTCGTGCATGCTTCTTTAAATGTGCCTTCTTTTCTCAGTGATACAAGTCAGCTACGAGTCCACAGGTATGTCAGCAGAGATGCCTGAGGGGTAGCCTTGCCTTCCATGCCTTAAAGCCACACATAATACTGAAGATGCCAGGCCAAACTTGACTGAGCGTCCACAACATCAAAGAGTGTGCAGCAACCTAACAAGAGGGCTCAAAGGCCCAGACTCTGCAGGGGCTCTTGCGATAGGAAACTTGCTAAAAAGAGACTCCAAAGCTGCCAGAGCAGCAGGCTGTGCAGGATGGCTTGCTTTACCCATGCACGGTGCCCTGCAGGCTCTTGTGCGTGCTCTTGGGGGCCTGCAGCTTCCCTCAGGACACATCGACCTGCTCCGGCGTGCTCTCTTCCATGGGCTGCGCTGCATTAAAAGTTTGTTTCTGGCGCCAGAACCACCCCCTGCTCTTCCTCCTCCTCCTGCTCCTCCTCCTGTTCCTCCCCCTGCTCCCCCTCTTGCCCGGCCTGCCCCTCCAAACCCTTCCTCCCCCTCTTTACTCACGCTCCAACTCTCACCTTAGCCTTTGCACAGCTGTTTCTCACACTTTTCTCCTCACTCCCCACTGCTGAGCAGCATGTTGCCTTTTGTGGCGGTCCTTTCCAAGCAACCTAAGGCACCGCCTTCTTGGCTGCCAGGCACTGCCCCGCCCTGCGGCAGTGCCGCTACAACCGGCTGTGTCAGCATGCATGGGGCCGATACCGGCTTCTTCTCAGAGGCCACCAGCAGCCCCCGCTGACAGCACCTGGGCAAACACCCGGCACAGCTCTACAGAAACGTATATATTCCTACATGTGAGACTGTCCCGGTCTGGAAGCAGGCACCCAGTCAGAGGGAGGAATGAGGAGATGACAGGGTTTTGAAAACAAAGCTGGCTAAGCCAATCAGGGAGCGGTACGAAAACAGGTGGGTTGGGTCCTTTCACAAAATGGCGGCTCCTCACTGTGGAATGCGGAATGCAACAAAATGGTGCCCGCCACTGCGGGTGGCTGGGAGGGATTGCCTGTCCTGGCCCATCCCACCTGCAGGAGGGCCAATCAGCAGCTTAGTCCTGCCCTTCCCAAAAGGCCCTTTCCCCGCCCTGCCATGCGGTGTATGCCCAGCGCCTCCAGCTGGTGGCCGGGAAGAGCTTCAGGCTGCAGCCGTGGCGCTGTGGAGCTGCGCTAGCAGCAGAAGCAGCATCTGTGCCTGCAGCAGTGCTCGCGATCTGTCCGGCCAAGTGGTAGCAAGTGCTCCACAGCACATCACGCAGAAGCAAACGGGCCTGCAACTGTAAATGTGGGGAGTGGAAGGGCTATAGATGTCGGTTTTAGCGAGGGGGTATGTGCGCTTTTCAAGACAACAAGGTGGACTGTTCCTGCTCTTTGCAGGGAATGTGAGAGAACAAGTGGCCTGTGCATCGTGACAGCACTTAAGGGGTATGAAGGTCTGGGGCACTGAAGGCTCGTGCATGCTTCTTTAAATGTGCCTTCTTTACTCAGTGATACAAGTCAGCTACGAGTCCACAGGTATGTCAGCAGAGATGCCTGAGGGGTAGCCTTGCCTTCCATGCCTTAAAGCCACACATAATACTGAAGATGCCGGGCCAAAGTTGACCGAGCGTCCACAACATCAAAGAGTGTGCAGCAACCTAACAAGAGGGCTCAAAGGCCCAGACTCTGCAGGGGCTCTTGCGATAGGAAACTTGCTAAAAAGAGACTCCAAAGCTGCCAGAGCAGCAGGCTGTGCAGGATGGCTTGCTTTACCCATGCACGGTGCCCTGCAGGCTCTTGTGTGTGCTCTTGGGGGCCTGCAGCTTCCCTCAGGACACATCGACCTGCTCCGGCGTGCTCTCTTCCATGGGCTGCGCTGCATTAAAAGTTTGTTTCTGGCGCCAGAACCACCCCCTGCTCTTCCTCCTCCTCCTGCTCCTCCTCCTGTTCCTCCCCCTGCTGCCCCTCTTGCCCGGCCTGCCCCTCCAAACCCTTCCTCCCCCTCTTTACTCCCGCTCCAACTCTCACCTTAGCCTTTGCACAGCTGTTTCTCACACTTTTCTCCTCACTCCCCACTGCTGAGCAGCATGTTGCCTTTTGTGGCGGTCCTTTCCAAGCAACCTAAGGCACCGCCTTCTTGGCTGCCAGGCACTGCCCCGCCCTGCGGCAGTGCCGCTACAACCGGCTGTGTCAGCATGCATGGGGCCGATACCGGCTTCTTCTCAGAGGCCACCAGCAGCCCCCGCTGACAGCACCTGGGCAAACACCCGGCACAGTTCTACAGAAACGTATATATTCCTACATGTGAGACTGTCCCGGTCTGGAAGCAGGCACCCAGTCAGAGGGAGGAATGAGGAGATGACAGGGTTTTGAAAACAAAGCTGGCTAAGCCAATCAGGGAGCGGTACGAAAACAGGTGGGTTGGGTCCTTTCACAAAATGGCGGCTCCTCACTGTGGAATGCGGAATGCAACAAAATGGTGCCCGCCACTGCGGGTGGCTGGGAGGGATTGCCTGTCCTGGCCCATCCCACCTGCAGGAGGGCCAATCAGCAGCTTAGTCCTGCCCTTCCCAAAAGGCCCTTTCCCCGCCCTGCCATGCGGTGTATGCCCAGCGCCTCCAGCTGGTGGCCGGGAAGAGCTTCAGGCTGCAGCCGTGGCGCTGTGGAGCTGCGCTAGCAGCAGAAGCAGCATCTGTGCCTGCAGCAGTGCTCGCGATCTGTCCGGCCAAGTGGTAGCAAGTGCTCCACAGCACATCACGCAGAAGCAAACGGGCCTGCAACTGTAAATGTGGGGAGTGGAAGGGCTATAGATGTCGGTTTTAGCGAGGGGGTATGTGCACTTTTCAAGACAACAAGGTGGACTGTTCCTGCTCTTTGCAGGGAATGTGAGAGAACAAGTGGCCTGTGCATCGTGACAGTACTTAAGGGGTATGAAGGTCTGGGGCACTGATGGCTCGTGCATGCTTCTTTAAATGTGCCTTCTTTTCTCAGTGATACAAGTCAGCTACGAGTCCACAGGTATGTCAGCAGAGATGCCTGAGGGGTAGCCTTGCCTTCCATGCCTTAAAGCCACACATAATACTGAAGATGCCGGGCCAAACTTGACTGAGCGTCCACAACATCAAAGAGTGTGCAGCAACCTAACAAGAGGGCTCAAAGGCCCAGACTCTGCAGGGGCTCTTGCGATAGGAAACTTGCTAAAAAGAGACTCCAAAGCTGCCAGAGCAGCAGGCTGTGCAGGATGGCTTGCTTTACCCATGCACGGTGCCCTGCAGGCTCTTGTGCGTGCTCTCGGGGGCCTGCAGCTTCCCTCAGGACACATCGACCTGCTCCGGCGTGCTCTCTTCCATGGGCTGCGCTGCATTAAAAGTTTGTTTCTGGCGCCAGAACCACCCCCTGCTCTTCCTCCTCCTCCTGCTCCTCCTCCTGTTCCTCCCCCTGCTCCCCCTTTTGCCCGGCCTGCCCCTCCAAACCCTTCCTCCCCCTCTTTACTCCCGCTCCAACTCTCACCTTAGCCTTTGCACAGCTGTTTCTCACACTTTTCTCCTCACTCCCCACTGCTGAGCAGCATGTTGCCTTTTGTGGCGGTCCTTTCCAAGCAACCTAAGGCACCGCCTTCTTGGCTGCCAGGCACTGCCCCGCCCTGCGGCAGTGCCGCTACAACCGGCTGTGTCAGCATGCATGGGGCCGATACCGGCTTCTTCTCAGAGGCCACCAGCAGCCCCCGCTGACAGCACCTGGGCAAACACCCGGCACAGCTCTACAGAAACGTATATATTCCTACATGTGAGACTGTCCCGGTCTGGAAGCAGGCACCCAGTCAGAGGGAGGAATGAGGAGATGACAGGGTTTTGAAAACAAAGCTGGCTAAGCCAATCAGGGAGCGGTACGAAAACAGGTGGGTTGGGTCCTTTCACAAAATGGCGGCTCCTCACTGTGGAATGCGGAATGCAACAAAATGGTGCCCGCCACTGCGGGTGGCTGGGAGGGATTGCCTGTCCTGGCCCATCCCACCTGCAGGAGGGCCAATCAGCAGCTTAGTCCTGCCCTTCCCAAAAGGCCCTTTCCCCGCCCTGCCATGCGGTGTATGCCCAGCGCCTCCAGCTGGTGGCCGGGAAGAGCTTCAGGCTGCAGCCGTGGCGCTGTGGAGCTGCGCTAGCAGCAGAAGCAGCATCTGTGCCTGCTGCAGTGCTCGCGATCTGTCCGGCCAAGTGGTAGCAAGTGCTCCACAGCACATCACGCAGAAGCAAACGGGCCTGCAACTGTAAATGTGGGGAGTGGAAGGGGTATAGATGTCGGTTTTAGCGAGGGGGTATGTGCGCTTTTCAAGACAACAAGGTGGACTGTTCCTGCTCTTTGCAGGGAATGTGAGAGAACAAGTGGCCTGTGCATCGTGACAGTACTTAAGGGGTATGAAGGTCTGGGGCACTGATGGCTCGTGCATGCTTCTTTAAATGTGCCTTCTTTTCTCAGTGATACAAGTCAGCTACGAGTCCACAGGTATGTCAGCAGAGATGCCTGAGGGGTAGCCTTGCCTTCCATGCCTTAAAGCCACACATAATACTGAAGATGCCGGGCCAAAGTTGACCGAGCGTCCACAACTTCAAAGAGTGTGCAGCAACCTAACAAGAGGGCTCAAAGGCCCAGACTCTGCAGGGGCTCTTGCGATAGGAAACTTGCTAAAAAGAGACTCCAAAGCTGCCAGAGCAGCAGGCTGTGCAGGATGGCTTGCTTTACCCATGCACGGTGCCCTGCAGGCTCTTGTGCGTGCTGTCGGGGGCCTGCAGCTTCCCTCAGGACACATCGACCTGCTCCGGCGTGCTCTCTTCCATGGGCTGCGCTGCATTAAAAGTTTGTTTCTGGCGCCAGAACCACCCCCTGCTCTTCCTCCTCCTCCTGCTCCTCCTCCTGTTCCTCCCCTTGCTCCCCCTCTTGCCCGGCCTGCCCCTCCAAACCCTTCCTCCCCCTCTTTACTCACGCTCCAACTCTCACCTTAGCCTTTGCACAGCTGTTTCTCACACTTTTCTCCTCACTCCCCACTGCTGAGCAGCATGTTGCCTTTTGTGGCGGTCCTTTCCAAGCAACCTAAGGCACCGCCTTCTTGGCTGCCAGGCACTGCCCCGCCCTGCGGCAGTGCCGCTACAACCGGCTGTGTCAGCATGCATGGGGCCGATACCGGCTTCTTCTCAGAGGCCACCAGCAGTCCCCGCTGACAGCACCTGGGCAAACACCCGGCACAGCTCTACAGAAACGTATATATTCCTACATGTGAGAGTGTCCCGGTCTGGAAGCAGGCACCCAGTCAGAGGGAGGAATGAGGAGATGACAGGGTTTTGAAAACAAAGCTGGCTAAGCCAATCAGGGAGCGGTACGAAAACAGGTGGGTTGGGTCCTTTCACAAAATGGCGGCTCCTCACTGTGGAATGCGGAATGCAACAAAATGGTGTCCGCCACTGCGGGTGGCTGGGAGGGATTGCCTGTCCTGGCCCATCCCACCTGCAGGAGGGCCAATCAGCAGCTTAGTCCTGCCCTTCCCAAAAGGCCCTTTCCCCGCCCTGCCATGCGGTGTATGCCCAGCGCCTCCAGCTGGTGGCCGGGAAGAGCTTCAGGCTGCAGCCGTGGCGCTGTGGAGCTGCGCTAGCAGCAGAAGCAGCATCTGTGCCTGCTGCAGTGCTCGCGATCTGTCCGGCCAAGTGGTAGCAAGTGCTCCACAGCACATCACGCAGAAGCAAACGGGCCTGCAACTGTAAATGTGGGGAGTGGAAGGGGTTTAGCTGTCGGTTTTAGCGAGGGGGTATGTGCGCTTTTCAAGACAACAAGGTGGACTGTTCCTGCTCTTTGCAGGGAATGTGAGAGAACAAGTGGCCTGTGCATCGTGACAGTACTTAAGGGGTATGAAGGTCTGGGGCACTGATGGCTCGTGCATGCTTCTTTAGATGTGCCTTCTTTTCTCAGTGATACAAGTCAGCTACGAGTCCACAGGTATGTCAGCAGAGATGCCTGAGGGGTAGCCTTGCCTTCCATGCCTTAAAGCCACACATAATACTGAAGATGCCGGGCCAAAGTTGACCGAGCGTCCACAACATCAAAGAGTGTGCAGCAACCTAACAAGAGGGCTCAAAGGCCCAGACTCTGCAGGGGCTCTTGCGATAGGAAACTTGCTAAAAAGAGACTCCAAAGCTGCCAGAGCAGCAGGCTGTGCAGGATGGCTTGCTTTACCCATGCACGGTGCCCTGCAGGCTCTTGTGTGTGCTCTTGGGGGCCTGCAGCTTCCCTCAGGACACATCGACCTGCTCCGGCGTGCTCTCTTCCATGGGCTGCGCTGCATTAAAAGTTTGTTTCTGGCGCCAGAACCACCCCCTGCTCTTCCTCCTCCTCCTGCTCCTCCTCCTGTTCCTCCCCCTGCTGCCCCTCTTGCCCGTCCTGCCCCTCCAAACCCTTCCTCCCCCTCTTTACTCCCGCTCCAACTCTCACCTTAGCCTTTGCACAGCTGTTTCTCACACTTTTCTCCTCACTCCCCACTGCTGAGCAGCATGTTGCCTTTTGTGGCGGTCCTTTCCAAGCAACCTAAGGCACCGCCTACTTGGCTGCCAGGCACTGCCCCGCCCTGCGGCAGTGCCGCTACAACCGGCTGTGTCAGCATGCATGGGGCCGATACCGGCTTCTTCTCAGAGGCCACCAGCAGCCCCCGCTGACAGCACCTGGGCAAACACCAGGCACAGCTCTACAGAAACGTATATATTCCTACATGTGAGACTGTCCCGGTCTGGAAGCAGGCACCCAGTCAGAGGGAGGAATGAGGAGATGACAGGGTTTTGAAAACAAAGCTGGCTAAGCCAATCAGGGAGCGGTACGAAAACAGGTGGGTTGGGTCCTTTCACAAAATGGCGGCTCCTCACTGTGGAATGCGGAACGCAACAAAATGGTGCCCGCCACTGCGGGTGGCTGGGAGGGATTGCCTGTCCTGGCCCATCCCACCTGCAGGAGGGCCAATCAGCAGCTTAGTCCTGCCCTTCCCAAAAGGCCCTTTCCCCGCCCTGCCATGCGGTGTATGCCCAGCGCCTCCAGCTGGTGGCCGGGAAGAGCTTCAGGCTGCAGCCGTGGCGCTGTGGAGCTGCGCTAGCAGCAGAAGCAGCATCTGTGCCTGCTGCAGTGCTCGCGATCTGTCCGGCCAAGTGGTAGCAAGTGCTCCACAGCACATCACGCAGAAGCAAACGGGCCTGCAACTGTAAA
Source organism: Anser anser (assembly GCF_964211835.1). Lineage (NCBI taxonomy): Eukaryota > Metazoa > Chordata > Aves > Anseriformes > Anatidae > Anser > Anser anser. The sequence continues at coordinate 8,733 of NW_028153795.1, forward strand.
TGTGGGGAGTGGAAGGGCTATAGATGTCGGTTTTAGCGAGGGGGTATGTGCGCATTTCAAGACAACAAGGTGGACTGTTCCTGCTCTTTGCAGGGAATGTGAGAGAACAAGTGGCCTGTGCATCGTGACAGCACTTAAGGGGTATGAAGGTCTGGGGCACTGATGGCTCGTGCATGCTTCTTTAAATGTGCCTTCTTTTCTCAGTGATACAAGTCAGCTACGAGTCCACAGGTATGTCAGCAGAGATGCCTGAGGGGTAGCCTTGCCTTCCATGCCTTAAAGCCACACATAATACTGAAGATGCCGGGCCAAACTTGACTGAGCGTCCACAACATCAAAGAGTGTGCAGCAACCTAACAAGAGGGCTCAAAGGCCCAGACTCTGCAGGGGCTCTTGCGATAGGAAACTTGCTAAAAAGAGACTCCAAAGCTGCCAGAGCAGCAGGCTGTGCAGGATGGCTTGCTTTACCCATGCACGGTGCCCTGCAGGCTCTTGTGCGTGCTCTCGGGGGCCTGCAGCTTCCCTCAGGACACATCGACCTGCTCCGGCGTGCTCTCTTCCATGGGCTGCGCTGCATTAAAAGTTTGTTTCTGGCGCCAGAACCACCCCCTGCTCTTCCTCCTCCTCCTGCTCCTCCTCCTGTTCCTCCCCCTGCTCCCCCTCTTGCCCGGCCTGCCCCTCCAAACCCTTCCTCCCCCTCTTTACTCCCGCTCCAACTCTCACCTTAGCCTTTGCACAGCTGTTTCTCACACTTTTCTCCTCACTCCCCACTGCTGAGCAGCATGTTGCCTTTTGTGGCGGTCCTTTCCAAGCAACCTAAGGCACCGCCTTCTTGGCTGCCAGGCACTGCCCCGCCCTGCGGCAGTGCCGCTACAACCGGCTGTGTCAGCATGCATGGGGCCGATACCGGCTTCTTCTCAGAGGCCACCAGCAGCCCCCGCTGACAGCACCTGGGCAAACACCCGGCACAGCTCTACAGAAACGTATATATTCCTACATGTGAGACTGTCCCGGTCTGGAAGCAGGCACCCAGTCAGAGGGAGGAATGAGGAGATGACAGGGTTTTGAAAACAAAGCTGGCTAAGCCAATCAGGGAGCGGTACGAAAACAGGTGGGTTGGGTCCTTTCACAAAATGGCGGCTCCTCACTGTGGAATGCGGAATGCAACAAAATGGTGCCCGCCACTGCGGGTGGCTGGGAGGGATTGCCTGTCCTGGCCCATCCCACCTGCAGGAGGGCCAATCAGCAGCTTAGTCCTGCCCTTCCCAAAAGGCCCTTTCCCCGCCCTGCCATGCGGTGTATGCCCAGCGCCTCCAGCTGGTGGCCGGGAAGAGCTTCAGGCTGCAGCCGTGGCGCTGTGGAGCTGCGCTAGCAGCAGAAGCAGCATCTGTGCCTGCAGCAGTGCTCGCGATCTGTCCGGCCAAGTGGTAGCAAGTGCTCCACAGCACATCACGCAGAAGCAAACGGGCCTGCAACTGTAAATGTGGGGAGTGGAAGGGCTATAGATGTCGGTTTTAGCGAGGGGGTATGTGCGCTTTTCAAGACAACAAGGTGGACTGTTCCTGCTCTTTGCAGGGAATGTGAGAGAACAAGTGGCCTGTGCATCGTGACAGCACTTAAGGGGTATGAAGGTCTGGGGCACTGAAGGCTCGTGCATGCTTCTTTAAATGTGCCTTCTTTTCTCAGTGATACAAGTCAGCTACGAGTCCACAGGTATGTCAGCAGAGATGCCTGAGGGGTAGCCTTGCCTTCCATGCCTTAAAGCCACACATAATACTGAAGATGCCGGGCCAAAGTTGACCGAGCGTCCACAACATCAAAGAGTGTGCAGCAACCTAACAAGAGGGCTCAAAGGCCCAGACTCTGCAGGGGCTCTTGCGATAGGAAACTTGCTAAAAAGAGACTCCAAAGCTGCCAGAGCAGCAGGCTGTGCAGGATGGCTTGCTTTACCCATGCACGGTGCCCTGCAGGCTCTTGTGTGTGCTCTTGGGGGCCTGCAGCTTCCCTCAGGACACATCGACCTGCTCCGGCGTGCTCTCTTCCATGGGCTGCGCTGCATTAAAAGTTTGTTTCTGGCGCCAGAACCACCCCCTGCTCTTCCTCCTCCTCCTGCTCCTCCTCCTGTTCCTCCCCCTGCTGCCCCTCTTGCCCGGCCTGCCCCTCCAAACCCTTCCTCCCCCTCTTTACTCCCGCTCCAACTCTCACCTTAGCCTTTGCACAGCTGTTTCTCACACTTTTCTCCTCACTCCCCACTGCTGAGCAGCATGTTGCCTTTTGTGGCGGTCCTTTCCAAGCAACCTAAGGCACCGCCTTCTTGGCTGCCAGGCACTGCCCCGCCCTGCGGCAGTGCCGCTACAACCGGCTGTGTCAGCATGCATGGGGCCGATACCGGCTTCTTCTCAGAGGCCACCAGCAGCCCCCGCTGACAGCACCTGGGCAAACACCCGGCACAGTTCTACAGAAACGTATATATTCCTACATGTGAGACTGTCCCGGTCTGGAAGCAGGCACCCAGTCAGAGGGAGGAATGAGGAGATGACAGGGTTTTGAAAACAAAGCTGGCTAAGCCAATCAGGGAGCGGTACGAAAACAGGTGGGTTGGGTCCTTTCACAAAATGGCGGCTCCTCACTGTGGAATGCGGAATGCAACAAAATGGTGCCCGCCACTGCGGGTGGCTGGGAGGGATTGCCTGTCCTGGCCCATCCCACCTGCAGGAGGGCCAATCAGCAGCTTAGTCCTGCCCTTCCCAAAAGGCCCTTTCCCCGCCCTGCCATGCGGTGTATGCCCAGCGCCTCCAGCTGGTGGCCGGGAAGAGCTTCAGGCTGCAGCCGTGGCGCTGTGGAGCTGCGCTAGCAGCAGAAGCAGCATCTGTGCCTGCAGCAGTGCTCGCGATCTGTCCGGCCAAGTGGTAGCAAGTGCTCCACAGCACATCACGCAGAAGCAAACGGGCCTGCAACTGTAAATGTGGGGAGTGGAAGGGCTATAGATGTCGGTTTTAGCGAGGGGGTATGTGCACTTTTCAAGACAACAAGGTGGACTGTTCCTGCTCTTTGCAGGGAATGTGAGAGAACAAGTGGCCTGTGCATCGTGACAGTACTTAAGGGGTATGAAGGTCTGGGGCACTGATGGCTCGTGCATGCTTCTTTAAATGTGCCTTCTTTTCTCAGTGATACAAGTCAGCTACGAGTCCACAGGTATGTCAGCAGAGATGCCTGAGGGGTAGCCTTGCCTTCCATGCCTTAAAGCCACACATAATACTGAAGATGCCGGGCCAAACTTGACTGAGCGTCCACAACATCAAAGAGTGTGCAGCAACCTAACAAGAGGGCTCAAAGGCCCAGACTCTGCAGGGGCTCTTGCGATAGGAAACTTGCTAAAAAGAGACTCCAAAGCTGCCAGAGCAGCAGGCTGTGCAGGATGGCTTGCTTTACCCATGCACGGTGCCCTGCAGGCTCTTGTGCGTGCTCTCGGGGGCCTGCAGCTTCCCTCAGGACACATCGACCTGCTCCGGCGTGCTCTCTTCCATGGGCTGCGCTGCATTAAAAGTTTGTTTCTGGCGCCAGAACCACCCCCTGCTCTTCCTCCTCCTCCTGCTCCTCCTCCTGTTCCTCCCCCTGCTCCCCCTTTTGCCCGGCCTGCCCCTCCAAACCCTTCCTCCCCCTCTTTACTCCCGCTCCAACTCTCACCTTAGCCTTTGCACAGCTGTTTCTCACACTTTTCTCCTCACTCCCCACTGCTGAGCAGCATGTTGCCTTTTGTGGCGGTCCTTTCCAAGCAACCTAAGGCACCGCCTTCTTGGCTGCCAGGCACTGCCCCGCCCTGCGGCAGTGCCGCTACAACCGGCTGTGTCAGCATGCATGGGGCCGATACCGGCTTCTTCTCAGAGGCCACCAGCAGCCCCCGCTGACAGCACCTGGGCAAACACCCGGCACAGCTCTACAGAAACGTATATATTCCTACATGTGAGACTGTCCCGGTCTGGAAGCAGGCACCCAGTCAGAGGGAGGAATGAGGAGATGACAGGGTTTTGAAAACAAAGCTGGCTAAGCCAATCAGGGAGCGGTACGAAAACAGGTGGGTTGGGTCCTTTCACAAAATGGCGGCTCCTCACTGTGGAATGCGGAATGCAACAAAATGGTGCCCGCCACTGCGGGTGGCTGGGAGGGATTGCCTGTCCTGGCCCATCCCACCTGCAGGAGGGCCAATCAGCAGCTTAGTCCTGCCCTTCCCAAAAGGCCCTTTCCCCGCCCTGCCATGCGGTGTATGCCCAGCGCCTCCAGCTGGTGGCCGGGAAGAGCTTCAGGCTGCAGCCGTGGCGCTGTGGAGCTGCGCTAGCAGCAGAAGCAGCATCTGTGCCTGCTGCAGTGCTCGCGATCTGTCCGGCCAAGTGGTAGCAAGTGCTCCACAGCACATCACGCAGAAGCAAACGGGCCTGCAACTGTAAATGTGGGGAGTGGAAGGGGTATAGATGTCGGTTTTAGCGAGGGGGTATGTGCGCTTTTCAAGACAACAAGGTGGACTGTTCCTGCTCTTTGCAGGGAATGTGAGAGAACAAGTGGCCTGTGCATCGTGACAGTACTTAAGGGGTATGAAGGTCTGGGGCACTGATGGCTCGTGCATGCTTCTTTAAATGTGCCTTCTTTTCTCAGTGATACAAGTCAGCTACGAGTCCACAGGTATGTCAGCAGAGATGCCTGAGGGGTAGCCTTGCCTTCCATGCCTTAAAGCCACACATAATACTGAAGATGCCGGGCCAAAGTTGACCGAGCGTCCACAACTTCAAAGAGTGTGCAGCAACCTAACAAGAGGGCTCAAAGGCCCAGACTCTGCAGGGGCTCTTGCGATAGGAAACTTGCTAAAAAGAGACTCCAAAGCTGCCAGAGCAGCAGGCTGTGCAGGATGGCTTGCTTTACCCATGCACGGTGCCCTGCAGGCTCTTGTGCGTGCTCTCGGGGGCCTGCAGCTTCCCTCAGGACACATCGACCTGCTCCGGCGTGCTCTCTTCCATGGGCTGCGCTGCATTAAAAGTTTGTTTCTGGCGCCAGAACCACCCCCTGCTCTTCCTCCTCCTCCTGCTCCTCCTCCTGTTCCTCCCCTTGCTCCCCCTCTTGCCCGGCCTGCCCCTCCAAACCCTTCCTCCCCCTCTTTACTCACGCTCCAACTCTCACCTTAGCCTTTGCACAGCTGTTTCTCACACTTTTCTCCTCACTCCCCACTGCTGAGCAGCATGTTGCCTTTTGTGGCGGTCCTTTCCAAGCAACCTAAGGCACCGCCTTCTTGGCTGCCAGGCACTGCCCCGCCCTGCGGCAGTGCCGCTACAACCGGCTGTGTCAGCATGCATGGGGCCGATACCGGCTTCTTCTCAGAGGCCACCAGCAGTCCCCGCTGACAGCACCTGGGCAAACACCCGGCACAGCTCTACAGAAACGTATATATTCCTACATGTGAGAGTGTCCCGGTCTGGAAGCAGGCACCCAGTCAGAGGGAGGAATGAGGAGATGACAGGGTTTTGAAAACAAAGCTGGCTAAGCCAATCAGGGAGCGGTACGAAAACAGGTGGGTTGGGTCCTTTCACAAAATGGCGGCTCCTCACTGTGGAATGCGGAATGCAACAAAATGGTGTCCGCCACTGCGGGTGGCTGGGAGGGATTGCCTGTCCTGGCCCATCCCACCTGCAGGAGGGCCAATCAGCAGCTTAGTCCTGCCCTTCCCAAAAGGCCCTTTCCCCGCCCTGCCATGCGGTGTATGCCCAGCGCCTCCAGCTGGTGGCCGGGAAGAGCTTCAGGCTGCAGCCGTGGCGCTGTGGAGCTGCGCTAGCAGCAGAAGCAGCATCTGTGCCTGCTGCAGTGCTCGCGATCTGTCCGGCCAAGTGGTAGCAAGTGCTCCACAGCACATCACGCAGAAGCAAACGGGCCTGCAACTGTAAATGTGGGGAGTGGAAGGGGTTTAGCTGTCGGTTTTAGCGAGGGGGTATGTGCGCTTTTCAAGACAACAAGGTGGACTGTTCCTGCTCTTTGCAGGGAATGTGAGAGAACAAGTGGCCTGTGCATCGTGACAGTACTTAAGGGGTATGAAGGTCTGGGGCACTGATGGCTCGTGCATGCTTCTTTAGATGTGCCTTCTTTTCTCAGTGATACAAGTCAGCTACGAGTCCACAGGTATGTCAGCAGAGATGCCTGAGGGGTAGCCTTGCCTTCCATGCCTTAAAGCCACACATAATACTGAAGATGCCGGGCCAAAGTTGACCGAGCGTCCACAACATCAAAGAGTGTGCAGCAACCTAACAAGAGGGCTCAAAGGCCCAGACTCTGCAGGGGCTCTTGCGATAGGAAACTTGCTAAAAAGAGACTCCAAAGCTGCCAGAGCAGCAGGCTGTGCAGGATGGCTTGCTTTACCCATGCACGGTGCCCTGCAGGCTCTTGTGCGTGCTCTCGGGGGCCTGCAGCTTCCCTCAGGACACATCGACCTGCTCCGGCGTGCTCTCTTCCATGGGCTGCGCTGCATTAAAAGTTTGTTTCTGGCGCCAGAACCACCCCCTGCTCTTCCTCCTCCTCCTGCTCCTCCTCCTGTTCCTCCCCCTGCTCCCCCTCTTGCCCGGCCTGCCCCTCCAAACCCTTCCTCCCCCTCTTTACTCCCGCTCCAACTCTCACCTTAGCCTTTGCACAGCTGTTTCTCACACTTTTCTCCTCACTCCCCACTGCTGAGCAGCATGTTGCCTTTTGTGGCGGTCCTTTCCAAGCAACCTAAGGCACCGCCTTCTTGGCTGCCAGGCACTGCCCCGCCCTGCGGCAGTGCCGCTACAACCGGCTGTGTCAGCATGCATGGGGCCGATACCGGCTTCTTCTCAGAGGCCACCAGCAGCCCCCGCTGACAGCACCTGGGCAAACACCCGGCACAGCTCTACAGAAACGTATATATTCCTACATGTGAGACTGTCCCGGTCTGGAAGCAGGCACCCAGTCAGAGGGAGGAATGAGGAGATGACAGGGTTTTGAAAACAAAGCTGGCTAAGCCAATCAGGGAGCGGTACGAAAACAGGTGGGTTGGGTTCTTTCACAAAATGGCGGCTCCTCACTGTGGAATGCGGAATGCAACAAAATGGTGCCCGCCACTGCGGGTGGCTGGGAGGGATTGCCTGTCCTGGCCCATCCCACCTGCAGGAGGGCCAATCAGCAGCTTAGTCCTGCCCTTCCCAAAAGGCCCTTTCCCCGCCCTGCCATGCGGTGTATGCCCAGCGCCTCCAGCTGGTGGCCGGGAAGAGCTTCAGGCTGCAGCCGTGGCGCTGTGGAGCTGCGCTAGCAGCAGAAGCAGCATCTGTGCCTGCTGCAGTGCTCGCAATCTGTCCGGCCAAGTGGTAGCAAGTGCTCCACAGCACATCACGCAGAAGCAAATGGGCCTGCAACTGTAAATGTGGGGAGTGGAAGGGGTATAGATGTCGGTTTTAGCGAGGGGGTATGTGCGCTTTTCAAGACAACAAGGTGGACTGTTCCTGCTCTTTGCAGGGAATGTGAGAGAACAAGTGGCCTGTGCATCGTGACAGCACTTAAGGGGTATGAAGGTCTGGGGCACTGATGGCTCGTGCATGCTTCTTTAAATGTGCCTTCTTTTCTCAGTGATACAAGTCAGCTACGAGTCCACAGGTATGTCAGCAGAGATGCCTGAGGGGTAGCCTTGCCTTCCATGCCTTAAAGCCACACATAATACTGAAGATGCCGGGCCAAAGTTGACCGAGCGTCCACAACATCAAAGAGTGTGCAGCAACCTAACAAGAGGGCTCAAAGGCCCAGACTCTGCAGGGGCTCTTGCGATAGGAAACTTGCTAAAAAGAGACTCCAAAGCTGCCAGAGCAGCAGGCTGTGCAGGATGGCTTGCTTTACCCATGCACGGTGCCCTGCAGGCTCTTGTGTGTGCTCTTGGGGGCCTGCAGCTTCCCTCAGGACACATCGACCTGCTCCGGCGTGCTCTCTTCCATGGGCTGCGCTGCATTAAAAGTTTGTTTCTGGCGCCAGAACCACCCCCTGCTCTTCCTCCTCCTCCTGCTCCTCCTCCTGTTCCTCCCCCTGCTCCCCCTCTTGCCCGGCCTGCCCCTCCAAACCCTTCCTCCCCCTCTTTACTCCCGCTCCAACTCTCACCTTAGCCTTTGCACAGCTGTTTCTCACACTTTTCTCCTCACTCCCCACTGCTGAGCAGCATGTTGCCTTTTGTGGCGGTCCTTTCCAAGCAACCTAAGGCACCGCCTTCTTGGCTGCCAGGCACTGCCCCGCCCTGCGGCAGTGCCGCTACAACCGGCTGTGTCAGCATGCATGGGGCCGATACCGGCTTCTTCTCAGAGGCCACCAGCAGCCCCCGCTGACAGCACCTGGGCAAACACCCGGCACAGTTCTACAGAAACGTATATATTCCTACATGTGAGAGTGTCCCGGTCTGGAAGCAGGCACCCAGTCAGAGGGAGGAATGAGGAGATGACAGGGTTTTGAAAACAAAGCTGGCTAAGCCAATCAGGGAGCGGTACGAAAACAGGTGGGTTGGGTCCTTTCACAAAATGGCGGCTCCTCACTGTGGAATGCGGAATGCAACAAAATGGTGCCCGCCACTGCGGGTGGCTGGGAGGGATTGCCTGTCCTGGCCCATCCCACCTGCAGGAGGGCCAATCAGCAGCTTAGTCCTGCCCTTCCCAAAAGGCCCTTTCCCCGCCCTGCCATGCGGTGTATGCCCAGCGCCTCCAGCTGGTGGCCGGGAAGAGCTTCAGGCTGCAGCCGTGGCACTGTGGAGCTGCGCTAGCAGCAGAAGCAGCATCTGTGCCTGCAGCAGTGCTCGCGATCTGTCCGGCCAAGTGGTAGCAAGTGCTCCACAGCACATCACGCAGAAGCAAACGGGCCTGCAACTGTAAATGTGGGGAGTGGAAGGGGTATAGATGTCGGTTTTAGCGAGGGGGTATGTGCGCTTTTCAAGACAACAAGGTGGACTGTTCCTGCTCTTTGCAGGGAATGTGAGAGAACAAGTGGCCTGTGCATCGTGACAGTACTTAAGGGGTATGAAGGTCTGGGGCACTGATGGCTCGTGCATGCTTCTTTAAATGTGCCTTCTTTTCTCAGTGATACAAGTCAGCTACGAGTCCACAGGTATGTCAGCAGAGATGCCTGAGGGGTAGCCTTGCCTTCCATGCCTTAAAGCCACACATAATACTGAAGATGCCGGGCCAAACTTGACTGAGCGTCCACAACATCAAAGAGTGTGCAGCAACCTAACAAGAGGGCTCAAAGGCCCAGACTCTGCAGGGGCTCTTGCGATAGGAAACTTGCTAAAAAGAGACTCCAAAGCTGCCAGAGCAGCAGGCTGTGCAGGATGGCTTGCTTTACCCATGCACGGTGCCCTGCAGGCTCTTGTGCGTGCTCTCGGGGGCCTGCAGCTTCCCTCAGGACACATCGACCTGCTCCGGCGTGCTCTCTTCCATGGGCTGCGCTGCATTAAAAGTTTGTTTCTGGCGCCAGAACCACCCCCTGCTCTTCCTCCTCCTCCTGCTCCTCCTCCTGTTCCTCCCCTTGCTCCCCCTCTTGCCCGGCCTGCCCCTCCAAACCCTTCCTCCCCCTCTTTACTCACGCTCCAACTCTCACCTTAGCCTTTGCACAGCTGTTTCTCACACTTTTCTCCTCACTCCCCACTGCTGAGCAGCATGTTGCCTTTTGTGGCGGTCCTTTCCAAGCAACCTAAGGCACCGCCTTCTTGGCTGCCAGGCACTGCCCCGCCCTGCGGCAGTGCCGCTACAACCGGCTGTGTCAGCATGCATGGGGCCGATACCGGCTTCTTCTCAGAGGCCACCAGCAGTCCCCGCTGACAGCACCTGGGCAAACACCCGGCACAGCTCTACAGAAACGTATATATTCCTACATGTGAGAGTGTCCCGGTCTGGAAGCAGGCACCCAGTCAGAGGGAGGAATGAGGAGATGACAGGGTTTTGAAAACAAAGCTGGCTAAGCCAATCAGGGAGCGGTACGAAAACAGGTGGGTTGGGTCCTTTCACAAAATGGCGGCTCCTCACTGTGGAATGCGGAATGCAACAAAATGGTGTCCGCCACTGCGGGTGGCTGGGAGGGATTGCCTGTCCTGGCCCATCCCACCTGCAGGAGGGCCAATCAGCAGCTTAGTCCTGCCCTTCCCAAAAGGCCCTTTCCCCGCCCTGCCATGCGGTGTATGCCCAGCGCCTCCAGCTGGTGGCCGGGAAGAGCTTCAGGCTGCAGCCGTGGCGCTGTGGAGCTGCGCTAGCAGCAGAAGCAGCATCTGTGCCTGCTGCAGTGCTCGCGATCTGTCCGGCCAAGTGGTAGCAAGTGCTCCACAGCACATCACGCAGAAGCAAACGGGCCTGCAACTGTAAATGTGGGGAGTGGAAGGGGTTTAGCTGTCGGTTTTAGCGAGGGGGTATGTGCGCTTTTCAAGACAACAAGGTGGACTGTTCCTGCTCTTTGCAGGGAATGTGAGAGAACAAGTGGCCTGTGCATCGTGACAGTACTTAAGGGGTATGAAGGTCTGGGGCACTGATGGCTCGTGCATGCTTCTTTAGATGTGCCTTCTTTTCTCAGTGATACAAGTCAGCTACGAGTCCACAGGTATGTCAGCAGAGATGCCTGAGGGGTAGCCTTGCCTTCCATGCCTTAAAGCCACACATAATACTGAAGATGCCGGGCCAAAGTTGACCGAGCGTCCACAGCATCAAAGAGTGTGCAGCAACCTAACAAGAGGGCTCAAAGGCCCAGACTCTGCAGGGGCTCTTGCGATAGGAAACTTGCTAAAAAGAGACTCCAAAGCTGCCAGAGCAGCAGGCTGTGCAGGATGGCTTGCTTTACCCATGCACGGTGCCCTGCAGGCTCTTGTGTGTGCTCTTGGGGGCCTGCAGCTTCCCTCAGGACACATCGACCTGCTCCGGCGTGCTCTCTTCCATGGGCTGCGCTGCATTAAAAGTTTGTTTCTGGCGCCAGAACCACCCCCTGCTCTTCCTCCTCCTCCTGCTCCTCCTCCTGTTCCTCCCCCTGCTGCCCCTCTTGCCCGGCCTGCCCCTCCAAACCCTTCCTCCCCCTCTTTACTCCCGCTCCAACTCTCACCTTAGCCTTTGCACAGCTGTTTCTCACACTTTTCTCCTCACTCCCCACTGCTGAGCAGCATGTTGCCTTTTGTGGCGGTCCTTTCCAAGCAACCTAAGGCACCGCCTACTTGGCTGCCAGGCACTGCCCCGCCCTGCGGCAGTGCCGCTACAACCGGCTGTGTCAGCATGCATGGGGCCGATACCGGCTTCTTCTCAGAGGCCACCAGCAGCCCCCGCTGACAGCACCTGGGCAAACACCAGGCACAGCTCTACAGAAACGTATATATTCCTACATGTGAGACTGTCCCGGTCTGGAAGCAGGCACCCAGTCAGAGGGAGGAATGAGGAGATGACAGGGTTTTGAAAACAAAGCTGGCTAAGCCAATCAGGGAGCGGTACGAAAACAGGTGGGTTGGGTCCTTTCACAAAATGGCGGCTCCTCACTGTGGAATGCGGAACGCAACAAAATGGTGCCCGCCACTGCGGGTGGCTGGGAGGGATTGCCTGTCCTGGCCCATCCCACCTGCAGGAGGGCCAATCAGCAGCTTAGTCCTGCCCTTCCCAAAAGGCCCTTTCCCCGCCCTGCCATGCGGTGTATGCCCAGCGCCTCCAGCTGGTGGCCGGGAAGAGCTTCAGGCTGCAGCCGTGGCGCTGTGGAGCTGCGCTAGCAGCAGAAGCAGCATCTGTGCCTGCTGCAGTGCTCGCGATCTGTCCGGCCAAGTGGTAGCAAGTGCTCCACAGCACATCACGCAGAAGCAAACGGGCCTGCAACTGTAAATGTGGGGAGTGGAAGGGCTATAGATGTCGGTTTTAGCGAGGGGGTATGTGCGCATTTCAAGACAACAAGGTGGACTGTTCCTGCTCTTTGCAGGGAATGTGAGAGAACAAGTGGCCTGTGCATCGTGACAGCACTTAAGGGGTATGAAGGTCTGGGGCACTGATGGCTCGTGCATGCTTCTTTAAATGTGCCTTCTTTTCTCAGTGATACAAGTCAGCTACGAGTCCACAGGTATGTCAGCAGAGATGCCTGAGGGGTAGCCTTGCCTTCCATGCCTTAAAGCCACACATAATACTGAAGATGCCGGGCCAAACTTGACTGAGCGTCCACAACATCAAAGAGTGTGCAGCAACCTAACAAGAGGGCTCAAAGGCCCAGACTCTGCAGGGGCTCTTGCGATAGGAAACTTGCTAAAAAGAGACTCCAAAGCTGCCAGAGCAGCAGGCTGTGCAGGATGGCTTGCTTTACCCATGCACGGTGCCCTGCAGGCTCTTGTGCGTGCTCTCGGGGGCCTGCAGCTTCCCTCAGGACACATCGACCTGCTCCGGCGTGCTCTCTTCCATGGGCTGCGCTGCATTAAAAGTTTGTTTCTGGCGCCAGAACCACCCCCTGCTCTTCCTCCTCCTCCTGCTCCTCCTCCTGTTCCTCCCCCTGCTCCCCCTCTTGCCCGGCCTGCCCCTCCAAACCCTTCCTCCCCCTCTTTACTCACGCTCCAACTCTCACCTTAGCCTTTGCACAGCTGTTTCTCACACTTTTCTCCTCACTCCCCACTGCTGAGCAGCATGTTGCCTTTTGTGGCGGTCCTTTCCAAGCAACCTAAGGCACCGCCTTCTTGGCTGCCAGGCACTGCCCCGCCCTGCGGCAGTGCCGCTACAACCGGCTGTGTCAGCATGCATGGGGCCGATACCGGCTTCTTCTCAGAGGCCACCAGCAGCCCCCGCTGACAGCACCTGGGCAAACACCCGGCACAGCTCTACAGAAACGTATATATTCCTACATGTGAGACTGTCCCGGTCTGGAAGCAGGCACCCAGTCAGAGGGAGGAATGAGGAGATGACAGGGTTTTGAAAACAAAGCTGGCTAAGCCAATCAGGGAGCGGTACGAAAACAGGTGGGTTGGGTTCTTTCACAAAATGGCGGCTCCTCACTGTGGAATGCGGAATGCAACAAAATGGTGCCCGCCACTGCGGGTGGCTGGGAGGGATTGCCTGTCCTGGCCCATCCCACCTGCAGGAGGGCCAATCAGCAGCTTAGTCCTGCCCTTCCCAAAAGGCCCTTTCCCCGCCCTGCCATGCGGTGTATGCCCAGCGCCTCCAGCTGGTGGCCGGGAAGAGCTTCAGGCTGCAGCCGTGGCGCTGTGGAGCTGCGCTAGCAGCAGAAGCAGCATCTGTGCCTGCTGCAGTGCTCGCAATCTGTCCGGCCAAGTGGTAGCAAGTGCTCCACAGCACATCACGCAGAAGCAAATGGGCCTGCAACTGTAAATGTGGGGAGTGGAAGGGGTATAGATGTCGGTTTTAGCGAGGGGGTATGTGCGCTTTTCAAGACAACAAGGTGGACTGTTCCTGCTCTTTGCAGGGAATGTGAGAGAACAAGTGGCCTGTGCATCGTGACAGCACTTAAGGGGTATGAAGGTCTGGGGCACTGATGGCTCGTGCATGCTTCTTTAAATGTGCCTTCTTTTCTCAGTGATACAAGTCAGCTACGAGTCCACAGGTATGTCAGCAGAGATGCCTGAGGGGTAGCCTTGCCTTCCATGCCTTAAAGCCACACATAATACTGAAGATGCCGGGCCAAAGTTGACCGAGCGTCCACAACATCAAAGAGTGTGCAGCAACCTAACAAGAGGGCTCAAAGGCCCAGACTCTGCAGGGGCTCTTGCGATAGGAAACTTGCTAAAAAGAGACTCCAAAGCTGCCAGAGCAGCAGGCTGTGCAGGATGGCTTGCTTTACCCATGCACGGTGCCCTGCAGGCTCTTGTGTGTGCTCTTGGGGGCCTGCAGCTTCCCTCAGGACACATCGACCTGCTCCGGCGTGCTCTCTTCCATGGGCTGCGCTGCATTAAAAGTTTGTTTCTGGCGCCAGAACCACCCCCTGCTCTTCCTCCTCCTCCTGCTCCTCCTCCTGTTCCTCCCCCTGCTCCCCCTCTTGCCCGGCCTGCCCCTCCAAACCCTTCCTCCCCCTCTTTACTCCCGCTCCAACTCTCACCTTAGCCTTTGCACAGCTGTTTCTCACACTTTTCTCCTCACTCCCCACTGCTGAGCAGCATGTTGCCTTTTGTGGCGGTCCTTTCCAAGCAACCTAAGGCACCGCCTTCTTGGCTGCCAGGCACTGCCCCGCCCTGCGGCAGTGCCGCTACAACCGGCTGTGTCAGCATGCATGGGGCCGATACCGGCTTCTTCTCAGAGGCCACCAGCAGCCCCCGCTGACAGCACCTGGGCAAACACCCGGCACAGTTCTACAGAAACGTATATATTCCTACATGTGAGAGTGTCCCGGTCTGGAAGCAGGCACCCAGTCAGAGGGAGGAATGAGGAGATGACAGGGTTTTGAAAACAAAGCTGGCTAAGCCAATCAGGGAGCGGTACGAAAACAGGTGGGTTGGGTCCTTTCACAAAATGGCGGCTCCTCACTGTGGAATGCGGAATGCAACAAAATGGTGCCCGCCACTGCGGGTGGCTGGGAGGGATTGCCTGTCCTGGCCCATCCCACCTGCAGGAGGGCCAATCAGCAGCTTAGTCCTGCCCTTCCCAAAAGGCCCTTTCCCCGCCCTGCCATGCGGTGTATGCCCAGCGCCTCCAGCTGGTGGCCGGGAAGAGCTTCAGGCTGCAGCCGTGGCACTGTGGAGCTGCGCTAGCAGCAGAAGCAGCATCTGTGCCTGCAGCAGTGCTCGCGATCTGTCCGGCCAAGTGGTAGCAAGTGCTCCACAGCACATCACGCAGAAGCAAACGGGCCTGCAACTGTAAATGTGGGGAGTGGAAGGGGTATAGATGTCGGTTTTAGCGAGGGGGTATGTGCGCTTTTCAAGACAACAAGGTGGACTGTTCCTGCTCTTTGCAGGGAATGTGAGAGAACAAGTGGCCTGTGCATCGTGACAGTACTTAAGGGGTATGAAGGTCTGGGGCACTGATGGCTCGTGCATGCTTCTTTAAATGTGCCTTCTTTTCTCAGTGATACAAGTCAGCTACGAGTCCACAGGTATGTCAGCAGAGATGCCTGAGGGGTAGCCTTGCCTTCCATGCCTTAAAGCCACACATAATACTGAAGATGCCGGGCCAAACTTGACTGAGCGTCCACAACATCAAAGAGTGTGCAGCAACCTAACAAGAGGGCTCAAAGGCCCAGACTCTGCAGGGGCTCTTGCGATAGGAAACTTGCTAAAAAGAGACTCCAAAGCTGCCAGAGCAGCAGGCTGTGCAGGATGGCTTGCTTTACCCATGCACGGTGCCCTGCAGGCTCTTGTGCGTGCTCTCGGGGGCCTGCAGCTTCCCTCAGGACACATCGACCTGCTCCGGCGTGCTCTCTTCCATGGGCTGCGCTGCATTAAAAGTTTGTTTCTGGCGCCAGAACCACCCCCTGCTCTTCCTCCTCCTCCTGCTCCTCCTCCTGTTCCACCCCCTGCTCCCCCTTTTGCCCGGCCTGCCCCTCCAAACCCTTCCTCCCCCTCTTTACTCACGCTCCAACTCTCACCTTAGCCTTTGCACAGCTGTTTCTCACACTTTTCTCCTCACTCCCCACTGCTGAGCAGCATGTTGCCTTTTGTGGCGGTCCTTTCCAAGCAACCTAAGGCACCGCCTTCTTGGCTGCCAGGCACTGCCCCGCCCTGTGGCAGTGCCGCTACAACCGGCTGTGTCAGCATGCATGGGGCCGATACCGGCTTCTTCTCAGAGGCCACCAGCAGCCCCCGCTGACAGCACCTGGGCAAACACCCGGCACAGCTCTACAGAAACGTATATATTCCTACATGTGAGACTGTCCCGGTCTGGAAGCAGGCACCCAGTCAGAGGGAGGAATGAGGAGATGACAGGGTTTTGAAAACAAAGCTGGCTAAGCCAATCAGGGAGCGGTACGAAAACAGGTGGGTTGGGTCCTTTCACAAAATGGCGGCTCCTCACTGTGGAATGCGGAATGCAACAAAATGGTGCCCGCCACTGCGGGTGGCTGGGAGGGATTGCCTGTCCTGGCCCATCCCACCTGCAGGAGGGCCAATCAGCAGCTTAGTCCTGCCCTTCCCAAAAGGCCCTTTCCCCGCCCTGCCATGCGGTGTATGCCCAGCGCCTCCAGCTGGTGGCCGGGAAGAGCTTCAGGCTGCAGCCGTGGCGCTGTGGAGCTGCGCTAGCAGCAGAAGCAGCATCTGTGTGTGCTGCAGTGCTCGCGATCTGTCCGGCCAAGTGGTAGCAAGTGCTCCACAGCACATCACGCAGAAGCAAACGGGCCTGCAACTGTAAATGTGGGGAGTGGAAGGGCTATAGATGTTGGCTTTAGCGAGGGGGTATGTGCGCTTTTCAAGACAACAAGGTGGACTGTTCCTGCTCTTTGCAGGGAATGTGAGAGAACAAGTGGCCTGTGCATCGTGACAGTACTTAAGGGGTATGAAGGTCTGGGGCACTGATGGCTCGTGCATGCTTCTTTAAATGTGCCTTCTTTTCTCAGTGATACAAGTCAGCTACGAGTCCACAGGTATGTCAGCAGAGATGCCTGAGGGGTAGCCTTGCCTTCCATGCCTTAAAGCCACACATAATACTGAAGATGCCGGGCCAAAGTTGACCGAGCGTCCACAACTTCAAAGAGTGTGCAGCAACCTAACAAGAGGGCTCAAAGGCCCAGACTCTGCAGGGGCTCTTGCGATAGGAAACTTGCTAAAAAGAGACTCCAAAGCTGCCAGAGCAGCAGGCTGTGCAGGATGGCTTGCTTTACCCATGCACGGTGCCCTGCAGGCTCTTGTGCGTGCTCTCGGGGGCCTGCAGCTTCCCTCAGGACACATCGACCTGCTCCGGCGTGCTCTCTTCCATGGGCTGCGCTGCATTAAAAGTTTGTTTCTGGCGCCAGAACCACCCCCTGCTCTTCCTCCTCCTCCTGCTCCTCCTCCTGTTCCTCCCCTTGCTCCCCCTCTTGCCCGGCCTGCCCCTCCAAACCCTTCCTCCCCCTCTTTACTCCCGCTCCAACTCTCACCTTAGCCTTTGCACAGCTGTTTCTCACACTTTTCTCCTCACTCCCCACTGCTGAGCAGCATGTTGCCTTTTGTGGCGGTCCTTTCCAAGCAACCTAAGGCACCGCCTTCTTGGCTGCCAGGCACTGCCCCGCCCTGCGGCAGTGCCGCTACAACCGGCTGTGTCAGCATGCATGGGGCCGATACCGGCTTCTTCTCAGAGGCCACCAGCAGCCCCCGCTGACAGCACCTGGGCAAACACCCGGCACAGCTCTACAGAAACGTATATATTCCTACATGTGAGAGTGTCCCGGTCTGGAAGCAGGCACCCAGTCAGAGGGAGGAATGAGGAGATGACAGGGTTTTGAAAACAAAGCTGGCTAAGCCAATCAGGGAGCGGTACGAAAACAGGTGGGTTGGGTCCTTTCACAAAATGGCGGCTCCTCACTGTGGAATGCGGAATGCAACAAAATGGTGCCCGCCACTGCGGGTGGCTGGGAGGGATTGCCTGTCCTGGCCCATCCCACCTGCAGGAGGGCCAATCAGCAGCTTAGTCCTGCCCTTCCCAAAAGGCCCTTTCCCCGCCCTGCCATGCGGTGTATGCCCAGCGCCTCCAGCTGGTGGCCGGGAAGAGCTTCAGGCTGCAGCCGTGGCGCTGTGGAGCTGCGCTAGCAGCAGAAGCAGCATCTGTGCCTGCAGCAGTGCTCGCGATCTGTCCGGCCAAGTGGTAGCAAGTGCTCCACAGCACATCACGCAGAAGCAAACGGGCCTGCAACTGTAAATGTGGGGAGTGGAAGGGGTATAGATGTCGGTTTTAGCGAGGGGGTATGTGCGCTTTTCAAGACAACAAGGTGGACTGTTCCTGCTCTTTGCAGGGAATGTGAGAGAACAAGTGGCCTGTGCATCGTGACAGCACTTAAGGGGTATGAAGGTCTGGGGCACTGATGGCTCGTGCATGCTTCTTTAAATGTGCCTTCTTTTCTCAGTGATACAAGTCAGCTACGAGTCCACAGGTATGTCAGCAGAGATGCCTGAGGGGTAGCCTTGCCTTCCATGCCTTAAAGCCACACATAATACTGAAGATGCCGGGCCAAACTTGACTGAGCGTCCACAACATCAAAGAGTGTGCAGCAACCTAACAAGAGGGCTCAAAGGCCCAGACTCTGCAGGGGCTCTTGCGATAGGAAACTTGCTAAAAAGAGACTCCAAAGCTGCCAGAGCAGCAGGCTGTGCAGGATGGCTTGCTTTACCCATGCACGGTGCCCTGCAGGCTCTTGTGCGTGCTGTCGGGGGCCTGCAGCTTCCCTCAGGACACATCGACCTGCTCCGGCGTGCTCTCTTCCATGGGCTGCGCTGCATTAAAAGTTTGTTTCTGGCGCCAGAACCACCCCCTGCTCTTCCTCCTCCTCCTGCTCCTCCTCCTGTTCCTCCCCCTGCTCCCCCTTTTGCCCGGCCTGCCCCTCCAAACCCTTCCTCCCCCTCTTTACTCCCGCTCCAACTCTCACCTTAGCCTTTGCACAGCTGTTTCTCACACTTTTCTCCTCACTCCCCACTGCTGAGCAGCATGTTGCCTTTTGTGGCGGTCCTTTCCAAGCAACCTAAGGCACCGCCTTCTTGGCTGCCAGGCACTGCCCCGCCCTGCGGCAGTGCCGCTACAACTGGCTGTGTCAGCATGCATGGGGCCGATACCGGCTTCTTCTCAGAGGCCACCAGCAGCCCCCGCTGACAGCACCTGGGCAAACACCCGGCACAGCTCTACAGAAACGTATATATTCCTACATGTGAGAGTGTCCCGGTCTGGAAGCAGGCACCCAGTCAGAGGGAGGAATGAGGAGATGACAGGGTTTTGAAAACAAAGCTGGCTAAGCCAATCAGGGAGCGGTACGAAAACAGGTGGGTTGGGTCCTTTCACAAAATGGCGGCTCCTCACTGTGGAATGCGGAATGCAACAAAATGGTGCCCGCCACTGCGGGTGGCTGGGAGGGATTGCCTGTCCTGGCCCATCCCACCTGCAGGAGGGCCAATCAGCAGCTTAGTCCTGCCCTTCCCAAAAGGCCCTTTCCCCGCCCTGCCATGCGGTGTATGCCCAGCGCCTCCAGCTGGTGGCCGGGAAGAGCTTCAGGCTGCAGCCGTGGCGCTGTGGAGCTGCGCTAGCAGCAGAAGCAGCATCTGTGCCTGCAGCAGTGCTCGCGATCTGTCCGGCCAAGTGGTAGCAAGTGCTCCACAGCACATCACGCAGAAGCAAACGGGCCTGCAACTGTAAATGTGGGGAGTGGAAGGGGTATAGATGTCGGTTTTAGCGAGGGGGTATGTGCGCTTTTCAAGACAACAAGGTGGACTGTTCCTGCTCTTTGCAGGGAATGTGAGAGAACAAGTGGCCTGTGCATCGTGACAGCACTTAAGGGGTATGAAGGTCTGGGGCACTGATGGCTCGTGCATGCTTCTTTAAATGTGCCTTCTTTTCTCAGTGATACAAGTCAGCTACGAGTCCACAGGTATGTCAGCAGAGATGCCTGAGGGGTAGCCTTGCCTTCCATGCCTTAAAGCCACACATAATACTGAAGATGCCGGGCCAAAGTTGACCGAGCGTCCACAACATCAAAGAGTGTGCAGCAACCTAACAAGAGGGCTCAAAGGCCCAGACTCTGCAGGGGCTCTTGCGAAAGGAAACTTGCTAAAAAGAGACTCCAAAGCTGCCAGAGCAGCAGGCTGTGCAGGATGGCTTGCTTTACCCATGCACGGTGCCCTGCAGGCTCTTCTGCGTGCTCTCGGGGGCCTGCAGCTTCCCTCAGGACACATCGACCTGCTCCGGCGTGCTCTCTTCCATGGGCTGCGCTGCATTAAAAGTTTGTTTCTGGCGCCAGAACCACCCCCTGCTCTTCCTCCTCCTCCTGCTCCTCCTCCTGTTCCTCCCCCTGCTCCCCCTCTTGCCCGGCCTGCCCCTCCAAACCCTTCCTCCCCCTCTTTACTCCCGCTCCAACTCTCACCTTAGCCTTTGCACAGCTGTTTCTCACACTTTTCTCCTCACTCCCCACTGCTGAGCAGCATGTTGCCTTTTGTGGCGGTCCTTTCCAAGCAACCTAAGGCACCGCCTTCTTGGCTGCCAGGCACTGCCCCGCCCTGCGGCAGTGCCGCTACAACCGGCTGTGTCAGCATGCATGGGGCCGATACCGGCTTCTTCTCAGAGGCCACCAGCAGCCCCCGCTGACAGCACCTGGGCAAACACCCGGCACAGCTCTACAGAAACGTATATATTCCTACATGTGAGAGTGTCCCGGTCTGGAAGAAGGCACCCAGTCAGAGGGAGGAATGAGGAGATGACAGGGTTTTGAAAACAAAGCTGGCTAAGCCAATCAGGGAGCGGTACGAAAACAGGTGGGTTGGGTCCTTTCACAAAATGGCGGCTCCTCACTGTGGAATGCGGAATGCAACAAAATGGTGCCCGCCACTGCGGGTGGCTGGGAGGGATTGCCTGTCCTGGCCCATCCCACCTGCAGGAGGGCCAATCAGCAGCTTAGTCCTGCCCTTCCCAAAAGGCCCTTTCCCCGCCCTGCCATGCGGTGTATGCCCAGCGCCTCCAGCTGGTGGCCGGGAAGAGCTTCAGGCTGCAGCCGTGGCGCTGTGGAGCTGCGCTAGCAGCAGAAGCAGCATCTGTGCCTGCAGCAGTGCTCGCGATCTGTCCGGCCAAGTGGTAGCAAGTGCTCCACAGCACATCACGCAGAAGCAAACGGGCCTGCAACTGTAAATGTGGGGAGTGGAAGGGGTATAGATGTCGGTTTTAGCGAGGGGGTATGTGCGCTTTTCAAGACAACAAGGTGGACTGTTCCTGCTCTTTGCAGGGAATGTGAGAGAACAAGTGGCCTGTGCATCGTGACAGCACTTAAGGGGTATGAAGGTCTGGGGCACTGATGGCTCGTGCATGCTTCTTTAAATGTGCCTTCTTTTCTCAGTGATACAAGTCAGCTACGAGTCCACAGGTATGTCAGCAGAGATGCCTGAGGGGTAGCCTTGCCTTCCATGCCTTAAAGCCACACATAATACTGAAGATGCCGGGCCAAAGTTGACCGAGCGTCCACAACATCAAAGAGTGTGCAGCAACCTAACAAGAGGGCTCAAAGGCCCAGACTCTGCAGGGGCTCTTGCGATAGGAAACTTGCTAAAAAGAGACTCCAAAGCTGCCAGAGCAGCAGGCTGTGCAGGATGGCTTGCTTTACCCATGCACGGTGCCCTGCAGGCTCTTGTGCGTGCTCTCGGGGGCCTGCAGCTTCCCTCAGGACACATCGACCTGCTCCAGCGTGCTCTCTTCCATGGGCTGCGCTGCATTAAAAGTTTGTTTCTGGCGCCAGAACCACCCCCTGCTCTTCCTCCTCCTCCTGCTCCTCCTCCTGTTCCTCCCCCTGCTCCCCCTCTTGCCCGGCCTGCCCCTCCAAACCCTTCCTCCCCCTCTTTACTCCCGCTCCAACTCTCACCTTAGCCTTTGCACAGCTGTTTCTCACACTTTTCTCCTCACTCCCCACTGCTGAGCAGCATGTTGCCTTTTGTGGCGGTCCTTTCCAAGCAACCTAAGGCACCGCCTTCTTGGCTGCCATGCACTGCCCCGCCCTGTGGCAGTGCCGCTACAACCGGCTGTGTCAGCATGCATGGGGCCGATACCGGCTTCTTCTCAGAGGCCACCAGCAGCCCCCGCTGACAGCACCTGGGCAAACACCCGGCACAGCTCTACAGAAACGTATATATTCCTACATGTGAGACTGTCCCGGTCTGGAAGCAGGCACCCAGTCAGAGGGAGGAATGAGGAGATGACAGGGTTTTGAAAACAAAGCTGGCTAAGCCAATCAGGGAGCGGTACGAAAACAGGTGGGTTGGGTCCTTTCACAAAATGGCGGCTCCTCACTGTGGAATGCGGAATGCAACAAAATGGTGCCCGCCACTGCGGGTGGCTGGGAGGGATTGCCTGTCCTGGCCCATCCCACCTGCAGGAGGGCCAATCAGCAGCTTAGTCCTGCCCTTCCCAAAAGGCCCTTTCCCCGCCCTGCCATGCGGTGTATGCCCAGCGCCTCCAGCTGGTGGCCGGGAAGAGCTTCAGGCTGCAGCCGTGGCGCTGTGGAGCTGCGCTAGCAGCAGAAGCAGCATCTGTGCCTGCTGCAGTGCTCGCGATCTGTCCGGCCAAGTGGTAGCAAGTGCTCCACAGCACATCACGCAGAAGCAAACGGGCCTGCAACTGTAAATGTGGGGAGTGGAAGGGGTATAGATGTCGGTTTTAGCGAGGGGGTATGTGCGCTTTTCAAGACAACAAGGTGGACTGTTCCTGCTCTTTGCAGGGAATGTGAGAGAACAAGTGGCCTGTGCATCGTGACAGTACTTAAGGGGTATGAAGGTCTGGGGCACTGATGGCTCGTGCATGCTTCTTTAGATGTGCCTTCTTTTCTCAGTGATACAAGTCAGCTACGAGTCCACAGGTATGTCAGCAGAGATGCCTGAGGGGTAGCCTTGCCTTCCATGCCTTAAAGCCACACATAATACTGAAGATGCCGGGCCAAAGTTGACCGAGCGTCCACAACATCAAAGAGTGTGCAGCAACCTAACAAGAGGGCTCAAAGGCCCAGACTCTGCAGGGGCTCTTGCGATAGGAAACTTGCTAAAAAGAGACTCCAAAGCTGCCAGAGCAGCAGGCTGTGCAGGATGGCTTGCTTTACCCATGCACGGTGCCCTGCAGGCTCTTGTGCGTGCTGTCGGGGGCCTGCAGCTTCCCTCAGGACACATCGACCTGCTCCGGCGTGCTCTCTTCCATGGGCTGCGCTGCATTAAAAGTTTGTTTCTGGCGCCAGAACCACCCCCTGCTCTTCCTCCTCCTCCTGCTCCTCCTCCTGTTCCTCCCCCTGCTCCCCCTCTTGCCCGGCCTGCCCCTCCAAACCCTTCCTCCCCCTCTTTACTCCCGCTCCAACTCTCACCTTAGCCTTTGCACAGCTGTTTCTCACACTTTTCTCCTCACTCCCCACTGCTGAGCAGCATGTTGCCTTTTGTGGCGGTCCTTTCCAAGCAACCTAAGGCACCGCCTTCTTGGCTGCCAGGCACTGCCCCGCCCTGCGGCAGTGCCGCTACAACCGGCTGTGTCAGCATGCATGGGGCCGATACCGGCTTCTTCTCAGAGGCCACCAGCAGCCCCCGCTGACAGCACCTGGGCAAACACCCGGCACAGCTCTACAGAAACGTATATATTCCTACATGTGAGACTGTCCCGGTCTGGAAGCAGGCACCCAGTCAGAGGGAGGAATGAGGAGATGACAGGGTTTTGAAAACAAAGCTGGCTAAGCCAATCAGGGAGCGGTACGAAAACAGGTGGGTTGGGTCCTTTCACAAAATGGCGGCTCCTCACTGTGGAATGCGGAATGCAACAAAATGGTGCCCGCCACTGCGGGTGGCTGGGAGGGATTGCCTGTCCTGGCCCATCCCACCTGCAGGAGGGCCAATCAGCAGCTTAGTCCTGCCCTTCCCAAAAGGCCCTTTCCCCGCCCTGCCATGCGGTGTATGCCCAGCGCCTCCAGCTGGTGGCCGGGAAGAGCTTCAGGCTGCAGCCGTGGCGCTGTGGAGCTGCGCTAGCAGCAGAAGCAGCATCTGTGCCTGCTGCAGTGCTCGCGATCTGTCCGGCCAAGTGGTAGCAAGTGCTCCACAGCACATCACGCAGAAGCAAACGGGCCTGCAACTGTAAATGTGGGGAGTGGAAGGGCTATAGATGTTGGTTTTAGCGAGGGGGTATGTGCGCTTTTCAAGACAACAAGGTGGACTGTTCCTGCTCTTTGCAGGGAATGTGAGAGAACAAGTGGCCTGTGCATCGTGACAGTACTTAAGGGGTATGAAGGTCTGGGGCACTGATGGCTCGTGCATGCTTCTTTAAATGTGCCTTCTTTTCTCAGTGATACAAGTCAGCTACGAGTCCACAGGTATGTCAGCAGAGATGCCTGAGGGGTAGCCTTGCCTTCCATGCCTTAAAGCCACACATAATACTGAAGATGCCGGGCCAAAGTTGACCGAGCGTCCACAACTTCAAAGAGTGTGCAGCAACCTAACAAGAGGGCTCAAAGGCCCAGACTCTGCAGGGGCTCTTGCGATAGGAAACTTGCTAAAAAGAGACTCCAAAGCTGCCAGAGCAGCAGGCTGTGCAGGATGGCTTGCTTTACCCATGCACGGTGCCCTGCAGGCTCTTGTGCGTGCTCTCGGGGGCCTGCAGCTTCCCTCAGGACACATCGACCTGCTCCGGCGTGCTCTCTTCCATGGGCTGCGCTGCATTAAAAGTTTGTTTCTGGCGCCAGAACCACCCCCTGCTCTTCCTCCTCCTCCTGCTCCTCCTCCTGTTCCTCCCCTTGCTCCCCCTCTTGCCCGGCCTGCCCCTCCAAACCCTTCCTCCCCCTCTTTACTCCCGCTCCAACTCTCACCTTAGCCTTTGCACAGCTGTTTCTCACACTTTTCTCCTCACTCCCCACTGCTGAGCAGCATGTTGCCTTTTGTGGCGGTCCTTTCCAAGCAACCTAAGGCACCGCCTTCTTGGCTGCCAGGCACTGCCCCGCCCTGTGGCAGTGCCGCTACAACCGGCTGTGTCAGCATGCATGGGGCCGATACCGGCTTCTTCTCAGAGGCCGCCAGCAGTCCCCGCTGACAGCACCTGGGCAAACACCCGGTACAGTTCTACAGAAACGTATATATTCCTACATGTGAGACTGTCCCGGTCTGGAAGCAGGCACCCAGTCAGAGGGAGGAATGAGGAGATGACAGGGTTTTGAAAACAAAGCTGGCTAAGCCAATCAGGGAGCGGTACGAAAACAGGTGGGTTGGGTCCTTTCACAAAATGGCGGCTCCTCACTGTGGAATGCGGAATGCAACAAAATGGTGCCCGCCACTGCGGGTGGCTGGGAGGGATTGCCTGTCCTGGCCCATCCCACCTGCAGGAGGGCCAATCAGCAGCTTAGTCCTGCCCTTCCCAAAAGGCCCTTTCCCCGCCCTGCCATGCGGTGTATGCCCAGCGCCTCCAGCTGGTGGCCGGGAAGAGCTTCAGGCTGCAGCCGTGGCGCTGTGGAGCTGCGCTAGCAGCAGAAGCAGCATCTGTGCCTGCTGCAGTGCTCGCGATCTGTCCGGCCAAGTGGTAGCAAGTGCTCCACAGCACATCACGCAGAAGCAAACGGGCCTGCAACTGTAAATGTGGGGAGTGGAAGGGCTATAGATGTTGGTTTTAGCGAGGGGGTATGTGCGCTTTTCAAGACAACAAGGTGGACTGTTCCTGCTCTTTGCAGGGAATGTGAGAGAACAAGTGGCCTGTGCATCGTGACAGTACTTAAGGGGTATGAAGGTCTGGGGCACTGATGGCTCGTGCATGCTTCTTTAAATGTGCCTTCTTTTCTCAGTGATACAAGTCAGCTACGAGTCCACAGGTATGTCAGCAGAGATGCCTGAGGGGTAGCCTTGCCTTCCATGCCTTAAAGCCACACATAATACTGAAGATGCCGGGCCAAAGTTGACCGAGCGTCCACAACTTCAAAGAGTGTGCAGCAACCTAACAAGAGGGCTCAAAGGCCCAGACTCTGCAGGGGCTCTTGCGATAGGAAACTTGCTAAAAAGAGACTCCAAAGCTGCCAGAGCAGCAGGCTGTGCAGGATGGCTTGCTTTACCCATGCACGGTGCCCTGCAGGCTCTTGTGCGTGCTCTCGGGGGCCTGCAGCTTCCCTCAGGACACATCGACCTGCTCCGGCGTGCTCTCTTCCATGGGCTGCGCTGCATTAAAAGTTTGTTTCTGGCGCCAGAACCACCCCCTGCTCTTCCTCCTCCTCCTGCTCCTCCTCCTGTTCCTCCCCTTGCTCCCCCTCTTGCCCGGCCTGCCCCTCCAAACCCTTCCTCCCCCTCTTTACTCCCGCTCCAACTCTCACCTTAGCCTTTGCACAGCTGTTTCTCACACTTTTCTCCTCACTCCCCACTGCTGAGCAGCATGTTGCCTTTTGTGGCGGTCCTTTCCAAGCAACCTAAGGCACCGCCTTCTTGGCTGCCAGGCACTGCCCCGCCCTGTGGCAGTGCCGCTACAACCGGCTGTGTCAGCATGCATGGGGCCGATACCGGCTTCTTCTCAGAGGCCGCCAGCAGTCCCCGCTGACAGCACCTGGGCAAACACCCGGTACAGTTCTACAGAAACGTATATATTCCTACATGTGAGACTGTCCCGGTCTGGAAGCAGGCACCCAGTCAGAGGGAGGAATGAGGAGATGACAGGGTTTTGAAAACAAAGCTGGCTAAGCCAATCAGGGAGCGGTACGAAAACAGGTGGGTTGGGTCCTTTCACAAAATGGCGGCTCCTCACTGTGGAATGCGGAATGCAACAAAATGGTGCCCGCCACTGCGGGTGGCTGGGAGGGATTGCCTGTCCTGGCCCATCCCACCTGCAGGAGGGCCAATCAGCAGCTTAGTCCTGCCCTTCCCAAAAGGCCCTTTCCCCGCCCTGCCATGCGGTGTATGCCCAGCGCCTCCAGCTGGTGGCCGGGAAGAGCTTCAGGCTGCAGCCGTGGCGCTGTGGAGCTGCGCTAGCAGCAGAAGCAGCATCTGTGCCTGCTGCAGTGCTCGCGATCTGTCCGGCCAAGTGGTAGCAAGTGCTCCACAGCACATCACGCAGAAGCAAACGGGCCTGCAACTGTAAATGTGGGGAGTGGAAGGGGTATAGGTGTCGGTTTTAGCGAGGGGGTATGTGCGCTTTTCATGACAACAAGGTGGACTGTTCCTGCTCTTTGCAGGGAATGTGAGAGAACAAGTGGCCTGTGCATCGTGACAGTACTTAAGGGGTATGAAGGTCTGGGGCACTGATGGCTCGTGCATGCTTCTTTAAATGTGCCTTCTTTTCTCAGTGATACAAGTCAGCTACGAGTCCACAGGTATGTCAGCAGAGATGCCTGAGGGGTAGCCTTGCCTTCCATGCCTTAAAGCCACACATAATACTGAAGATGCCGGGCCAAAGTTGACCGAGCGTCCACAACATCAAAGAGTGTGCAGCAACCTAACAAGAGGGCTCAAAGGCCCAGACTCTGCAGGGGCTCTTGCGATAGGAAACTTGCTAAAAAGAGACTCCAAAGCTGCCAGAGCAGCAGGCTGTGCAGGATGGCTTGCTTTACCCATGCACGGTGCCCTGCAGGCTCTTGTGTGTGCTCTTGGGGGCCTGCAGCTTCCCTCAGGACACATCGACCTGCTCCGGCGTGCTCTCTTCCATGGGCTGCGCTGCATTAAAAGTTTGTTTCTGGCGCCAGAACCACCCCCTGCTCTTCCTCCTCCTCCTGCTCCTCCTCCTGTTCCTCCCCCTGCTCCCCCTTTTGCCCGGCCTGCCCCTCCAAACCCTTCCTCCCCCTCTTTACTCCCGCTCCAACTCTCACCTTAGCCTTTGCACAGCTGTTTCTCACACTTTTCTCCTCACTCCCCACTGCTGAGCAGCATGTTGCCTTTTGTGGCGGTCCTTTCCAAGCAACCTAAGGCACCGCCTTCTTGGCTGCCAGGCACTGCCCCGCCCTGCGGCAGTGCCGCTACAACCGGCTGTGTCAGCATGCATGGGGCCGATACCGGCTTCTTCTCAGAGGCCACCAGCAGCCCCCGCTGACAGCACCTGGGCAAACACCCGGCACAGCTCTACAGAAACGTATATATTCCTACATGTGAGAGTGTCCCGGTCTGGAAGCAGGCACCCAGTCAGAGGGAGGAATGAGGAGATGACAGGGTTTTGAAAACAAAGCTGGCTAAGCCAATCAGGGAGCGGTACGAAAACAGGTGGGTTGGGTCCTTTCACAAAATGGCGGCTCCTCACTGTGGAATGCGGAATGCAACAAAATGGTGCCCGCCACTGCGGGTGGCTGGGAGGGATTGCCTGTCCTGGCCCATCCCACCTGCAGGAGGGCCAATCAGCAGCTTAGTCCTGCCCTTCCCAAAAGGCCCTTTCCCCGCCCTGCCATGCGGTGTATGCCCAGCGCCTCCAGCTGGTGGCCGGGAAGAGCTTCAGGCTGCAGCCGTGGCGCTGTGGAGCTGCGCTAGCAGCAGAAGCAGCATCTGTGCCTGCAGCAGTGCTCGCGATCTGTCCGGCCAAGTGGTAGCAAGTGCTCCACAGCACATCACGCAGAAGCAAACGGGCCTGCAACTGTAAATGTGGGGAGTGGAAGGGCTATAGATGTCGGTTTTAGCGAGGGGGTATGTGCGCTTTTCAAGACAACAAGGTGGACTGTTCCTGCTCTTTGCAGGGAATGTGAGAGAACAAGTGGCCTGTGCATCGTGACAGCACTTAAGGGGTATGAAGGTCTGGGGCACTGATGGCTCGTGCATGCTTCTTTAAATGTGCCTTCTTTTCTCAGTGATACAAGTCAGCTACGAGTCCACAGGTATGTCAGCAGAGATGCCTGAGGGGTAGCCTTGCCTTCCATGCCTTAAAGCCACACATAATACTGAAGATGCCGGGCCAAAGTTGACCGAGCGTCCACAACATCAAAGAGTGTGCAGCAACCTAACAAGAGGGCTCAAAGGCCCAGACTCTGCAGGGGCTCTTGCGATAGGAAACTTGCTAAAAAGAGACTCCAAAGCTGCCAGAGCAGCAGGCTGTGCAGGATGGCTTGCTTTACCCATGCACGGTGCCCTGCAGGCTCTTGTGCGTGCTCTCGGGGGCCTGCAGCTTCCCTCAGGACACATCGACCTGCTCCGGCGTGCTCTCTTCCATGGGCTGCGCTGCATTAAAAGTTTGTTTCTGGCGCCAGAACCACCCCCTGCTCTTCCTCCTCCTCCTGCTCCTCCTCCTGTTCCTCCCCCTGCTCCCCCTCTTGCCCGGCCTGCCCCTCCAAACCCTTCCTCCCCCTCTTTACTCCCGCTCCAACTCTCACCTTAGCCTTTGCACAGCTGTTTCTCACACTTTTCTCCTCACTCCCCACTGCTGAGCAGCATGTTGCCTTTTGTGGCGGTCCTTTCCAAGCAACCTAAGGCACCGCCTTCTTGGCTGCCAGGCACTGCCCCGCCCTGCGGCAGTGCCGCTACAACCGGCTGTGTCAGCATGCATGGGGCCGATACCGGCTTCTTCTCAGAGGCCACCAGCAGCCCCCGCTGACAGCACCTGGGCAAACACCCGGCACAGCTCTACAGAAACGTATATATTCCTACATGTGAGACTGTCCCGGTCTGGAAGCAGGCACCCAGTCAGAGGGAGGAATGAGGAGATGACAGGGTTTTGAAAACAAAGCTGGCTAAGCCAATCAGGGAGCGGTACGAAAACAGGTGGGTTGGGTCCTTTCACAAAATGGCGGCTCCTCACTGTGGAATGCGGAATGCAACAAAATGGTGCCCGCCACTGCGGGTGGCTGGGAGGGATTGCCTGTCCTGGCCCATCCCACCTGCAGGAGGGCCAATCAGCAGCTTAGTCCTGCCCTTCCCAAAAGGCCCTTTCCCCGCCCTGCCATGCGGTGTATGCCCAGCGCCTCCAGCTGGTGGCCGGGAAGAGCTTCAGGCTGCAGCCGTGGCGCTGTGGAGCTGCGCTAGCAGCAGAAGCAGCATCTGTGCCTGCTGCAGTGCTCGCGATCTGTCCGGCCAAGTGGTAGCAAGTGCTCCACAGCACATCACGCAGAAGCAAACGGGCCTGCAACTGTAAATGTGGGGAGTGGAAGGGGTATAGATGTCGGTTTTAGCGAGGGGGTATGTGCGCTTTTCAAGACAACAAGGTGGACTGTTCCTGCTCTTTGCAGGGAATGTGAGAGAACAAGTGGCCTGTGCATCGTGACAGTACTTAAGGGGTATGAAGGTCTGGGGCACTGATGGCTCGTGCATGCTTCTTTAAATGTGCCTTCTTTTCTCAGTGATACAAGTCAGCTACGAGTCCACAGGTATGTCAGCAGAGATGCCTGAGGGGTAGCCTTGCCTTCCATGCCTTAAAGCCACACATAATACTGAAGATGCCGGGCCAAAGTTGACCGAGCGTCCACAACTTCAAAGAGTGTGCAGCAACCTAACAAGAGGGCTCAAAGGCCCAGACTCTGCAGGGGCTCTTGCGATAGGAAACTTGCTAAAAAGAGACTCCAAAGCTGCCAGAGCAGCAGGCTGTGCAGGATGGCTTGCTTTACCCATGCACGGTGCCCTGCAGGCTCTTGTGTGTGCTGTCGGGGGCCTGCAGCTTCCCTCAGGACACATCGACCTGCTCCAGCGTGCTCTCTTCCATGGGCTGCGCTGCATTAAAAGTTTGTTTCTGGCGCCAGAACCACCCCCTGCTCTTCCTCCTCCTTCTGCTCCTCCTCCTGTTCCTCCCCTTGCTCCCCCTCTTGCCCGGCCTGCCCCTCCAAACCCTTCCTCCCCCTCTTTACTCCCGCTCCAACTCTCACCTTAGCCTTTGCACAGCTGTTTCTCACACTTTTCTCCTCACTCCCCACTGCTGAGCAGCATGTTGCCTTTTGTGGCGGTCCTTTCCAAGCAACCTAAGGCACCGCCTTCTTGGCTGCCAGGCACTGCCCCGCCCTGCGGCAGTGCCGCTACAACCGGCTGTGTCAGCATGCATGGGGCCGATACCGGCTTCTTCTCAGAGGCCACCAGCAGCCCCCGCTGACAGCACCTGGGCAAACACCCGGCACAGCTCTACAGAAACGTATATATTCCTACATGTGAGAGTGTCCCGGTCTGGAAGCAGGCACCCAGTCAGAGGGAGGAATGAGGAGATGACAGGGTTTTGAAAACAAAGCTGGCTAAGCCAATCAGGGAGCGGTACGAAAACAGGTGGGTTGGGTCCTTTCACAAAATGGCGGCTCCTCACTGTGGAATGCGGAATGCAACAAAATGGTGCCCGCCACTGCGGGTGGCTGGGAGGGATTGCCTGTCCTGGCCCATCCCACCTGCAGGAGGGCCAATCAGCAGCTTAGTCCTGCCCTTCCCAAAAGGCCCTTTCCCCGCCCTGCCATGCGGTGTATGCCCAGCGCCTCCAGCTGGTGGCCGGGAAGAGCTTCAGGCTGCAGCCGTGGCGCTGTGGAGCTGCGCTAGCAGCAGAAGCAGCATCTGTGCCTGCAGCAGTGCTCGCGATCTGTCCGGCCAAGTGGTAGCAAGTGCTCCACAGCACATCACGCAGAAGCAAACGGGTCTGCAACTGTAAATGTGGGGAGTGGAAGGGGTATAGATGTCGGTTTTAGCGAGGGGGTATGTGCGCTTTTCAAGACAACAAGGTGGACTGTTCCTGCTCTTTGCAGGGAATGTGAGAGAACAAGTGGCCTGTGCATCGTGACAGCACTTAAGGGGTATGAAGGTCTGGGGCACTGATGGCTCGTGCATGCTTCTTTAAATGTGCCTTCTTTTCTCAGTGATACAAGTCAGCTACGAGTCCACAGGTATGTCAGCAGAGATGCCTGAGGGGTAGCCTTGCCTTCCATGCCTTAAAGCCACACATAATACTGAATATGCCGGGCCAAAGTTGACCGAGCGTCCACAACATCAAAGAGTGTGCAGCAACCTAACAAGAGGGCTCAAAGGCCCAGACTCTGCAGGGGCTCTTGCGATAGGAAACTTGCTAAAAAGAGACTCCAAAGCTGCCAGAGCAGCAGGCTGTGCAGGATGGCTTGCTTTACCCATGCACGGTGCCCTGCAGGCTCTTCTGTGTGCTCTCGGGGGCCTGCAGCTTCCCTCAGGACACATCGACCTGCTCCGGCGTGCTCTCTTCCATGGGCTGCGCTGCATTAAAAGTTTGTTTCTGGCGCCAGAACCACCCCCTGCTCTTCCTCCTCCTCCTGCTCCTCCTCCTGTTCCTCCCCCTGCTCCCCCTCTTGCCCGGCCTGCCCCTCCAAACCCTTCCTCCCCCTCTTTACTCCCGCTCCAACTCTCACCTTAGCCTTTGCACAGCTGTTTCTCACACTTTTCTCCTCACTCCCCACTGCTGAGCAGCATGTTGCCTTTTGTGGCGGTCCTTTCCAAGCAACCTAAGGCACCGCCTTCTTGGCTGCCAGGCACTGCCCCGCCCTGCGGCAGTGCCGCTACAACCGGCTGTGTCAGCATGCATGGGGCCGATACCGGCTTCTTCTCAGAGGCCACCAGCAGCCCCCGCTGACAGCACCTGGGCAAACACCCGGCACAGCTCTACAGAAACGTATATATTCCTACATGTGAGAGTGTCCCGGTCTGGAAGCAGGCACCCAGTCAGAGGGAGGAATGAGGAGATGACAGGGTTTTGAAAACAAAGCTGGCTAAGCCAATCAGGGAGCGGTACGAAAACAGGTGGGTTGGGTCCTTTCACAAAATGGCGGCTCCTCACTGTGGAATGCGGAATGCAACAAAATGGTGCCCGCCACTGCGGGTGGCTGGGAGGGATTGCCTGTCCTGGCCCATCCCACCTGCAGGAGGGCCAATCAGCAGCTTAGTCCTGCCCTTCCCAAAAGGCCCTTTCCCCGCCCTGCCATGCGGTGTATGCCCAGCGCCTCCAGCTGGTGGCCGGGAAGAGCTTCAGGCTGCAGCCGTGGCGCTGTGGAGCTGCGCTAGCAGCAGAAGCAGCATCTGTGCCTGCAGCAGTGCTCGCGATCTGTCCGGCCAAGTGGTAGCAAGTGCTCCACAGCACATCACGCAGAAGCAAACGGGCCTGCAACTGTAAATGTGGGGAGTGGAAGGGGTATAGATGTCGGTTTTAGCGAGGGGGTATGTGCGCTTTTCAAGACAACAAGGTGGACTGTTCCTGCTCTTTGCAGGGAATGTGAGAGAACAAGTGGCCTGTGCATCGTGACAGCACTTAAGGGGTATGAAGGTCTGGGGCACTGATGGCTCGTGCATGCTTCTTTAAATGTGCCTTCTTTTCTCAGTGATACAAGTCAGCTACGAGTCCACAGGTATGTCAGCAGAGATGCCTGAGGGGTAGCCTTGCCTTCCATGCCTTAAAGCCACACATAATACTGAAGATGCCGGGCCAAAGTTGACCGAGCGTCCACAACATCAAAGAGTGTGCAGCAACCTAACAAGAGGGCTCAAAGGCCCAGACTCTGCAGGGGCTCTTGCGATAGGAAACTTGCTAAAAAGAGACTCCAAAGCTGCCAGAGCAGCAGGCTGTGCAGGATGGCTTGCTTTACCCATGCACGGTGCCCTGCAGGCTCTTGTGCGTGCTCTCGGGGGCCTGCAGCTTCCCTCAGGACACATCGACCTGCTCCAGCGTGCTCTCTTCCATGGGCTGCGCTGCATTAAAAGTTTGTTTCTGGCGCCAGAACCACCCCCTGCTCTTCCTCCTCCTCCTGCTCCTCCTCCTGTTCCTCCCCCTGCTCCCCCTCTTGCCCGGCCTGCCCCTCCAAACCCTTCCTCCCCCTCTTTACTCCCGCTCCAACTCTCACCTTAGCCTTTGCACAGCTGTTTCTCACACTTTTCTCCTCACTCCCCACTGCTGAGCAGCATGTTGCCTTTTGTGGCGGTCCTTTCCAAGCAACCTAAGGCACCGCCTTCTTGGCTGCCATGCACTGCCCCGCCCTGTGGCAGTGCCGCTACAACCGGCTGTGTCAGCATGCATGGGGCCGATACCGGCTTCTTCTCAGAGGCCACCAGCAGCCCCCGCTGACAGCACCTGGGCAAACACCCGGCACAGCTCTACAGAAACGTACATATTCCTACATGTGAGAGTGTCCCGGTCTGGAAGCAGGCACCCAGTCAGAGGGAGGAATGAGGAGATGACAGGGTTTTGAAAACAAAGCTGGCTAAGCCAATCAGGGAGCGGTACGAAAACAGGTGGGTTGGGTCCTTTCACAAAATGGCGGCTCCTCACTGTGGAATGCGGAATGCAACAAAATGGTGCCCGCCACTGCGGGTGGCTGGGAGGGATTGCCTGTCCTGGCCCATCCCACCTGCAGGAGGGCCAATCAGCAGCTTAGTCCTGCCCTTCCCAAAAGGCCCTTTCCCCGCCCTGCCATGTGGTGTATGCCCAGCGCCTCCAGCTGGTGGCCGGGAAGAGCTTCAGGCTGCAGCCGTGGCGCTGTGGAGCTGCGCTAGCAGCAGAAGCAGCATCTGTGCCTGCTGCAGTGCTCGCGATCTGTCCGGCCAAGTGGTAGCAAGTGCTCCACAGCACATCACGCAGAAGCAAACGGGCCTGCAACTGTAAATGTGGGGAGTGGAAGGGGTATAGATGTCGGTTTTAGCGAGGGGGTATGTGCGCTTTTCAAGACAACAAGGTGGACTGTTCCTGCTCTTTGCAGGGAATGTGAGAGAACAAGTGGCCTGTGCATCGTGACAGTACTTAAGGGGTATGAAGGTCTGGGGCACTGATGGCTCGTGCATGCTTCTTTAGATGTGCCTTCTTTTCTCAGTGATACAAGTCAGCTACGAGTCCACAGGTATGTCAGCAGAGATGCCTGAGGGGTAGCCTTGCCTTCCATGCCTTAAAGCCACACATAATACTGAAGATGCCGGGCCAAAGTTGACCGAGCGTCCACAACATCAAAGAGTGTGCAGCAACCTAACAAGAGGGCTCAAAGGCCCAGACTCTGCAGGGGCTCTTGCGATAGGAAACTTGCTAAAAAGAGACTCCAAAGCTGCCAGAGCAGCAGGCTGTGCAGGATGGCTTGCTTTACCCATGCACGGTGCCCTGCTGGCTCTTGTGCGTGCTCTCGGGGGCCTGCAGCTTCCCTCAGGACACATCGACCTGCTCCGGCGTGCTCTCTTCCATGGGCTGCGCTGCATTAAAAGTTTGTTTCTGGCGCCAGAACCACCCCCTGCTCTTCCTCCTCCTCCTGCTCCTCCTCCTGTTCCTCCCCCTGCTCCCCCTCTTGCCCGGCCTGCCCCTCCAAACCCTTCCTCCCCCTCTTTACTCCCGCTCCAACTCTCACCTTAGCCTTTGCACAGCTGTTTCTCACACTTTTCTCCTCACTCCCCACTGCTGAGCAGCATGTTGCCTTTTGTGGCGGTCCTTTCCAAGCAACCTAAGGCACCGCCTTCTTGGCTGCCAGGCACTGCCCCGCCCTGCGGCAGTGCCGCTACAACCGGCTGTGTCAGCATGCATGGGGCCGATACCGGCTTCTTCTCAGAGGCCACCAGCAGCCCCCGCTGACAGCACCTGGGCATACACCCGGCACAGCTCTACAGAAACGTATATATTCCTACATGTGAGAGTGTCCCGGTCTGGAAGCAGGCACCCAGTCAGAGGGAGGAATGAGGAGATGACAGGGTTTTGAAAACAAAGCTGGCTAAGCCAATCAGGGAGCGGTACGAAAACAGGTGGGTTGGGTCCTTTCACAAAATGGCGGCTCCTCACTGTGGAATGCGGAATGCAACAAAATGGTGCCCGCCACTGCGGGTGGCTGGGAGGGATTGCCTGTCCTGGCCCATCCCACCTGCAGGAGGGCCAATCAGCAGCTTAGTCCTGCCCTTCCCAAATGGCCCTTTCCCCGCCCTGCCATGCGGTGTATGCCCAGCGCCTCCAGCTGGTGGCCGGGAAGAGCTTCAGGCTGCAGCCGTGGCGCTGTGGAGCTGCGCTAGCAGCAGAAGCAGCATCTGTGCCTGCTGCAGTGCTCGCGATCTGTCCGGCCAAGTGGTAGCAGGTGCTCCACAGCACATCACGCAGAAGCAAACGGGCCTGCAACTGTAAATGTGGGGAGTGGAAGGGGTATAGATGTCGGTTTTAGCGAGGGGGTATGTGCGCATTTCAAGACAACAAGGTGGACTGTTCCTGCTCTTTGCAGGGAATGTGAGAGAACAAGTGGCCTGTGCATCGTGACAGTACTTAAGGGGTATGAAGGTCTGGGGCACTGATGGCTCGTGCATGCTTCTTTAGATGTGCCTTCTTTTCTCAGTGATACAAGTCAGCTACGAGTCCACAGGTATGTCAGCAGAGATGCCTGAGGGGTAGCCTTGCCTTCCATGCCTTAAAGCCACACATAATACTGAAGATGCCGGGCCAAAGTTGACCGAGCGTCCACAACATCAAAGAGTGTGCAGCAACCTAACAAGAGGGCTCAAAGGCCCAGACTCTGCAGGGGCTCTTGCGATAGGAAACTTGCTAAAAAGAGACTCCAAAGCTGCCAGAGCAGCAGGCTGTGCAGGATGGCTTGCTTTACCCATGCACGGTGCCCTGCTGGCTCTTGTGCGTGCTCTCGGGGGCCTGCAGCTTCCCTCAGGACACATCGACCTGCTCCGGCGTGCTCTCTTCCATGGGCTGCGCTGCATTAAAAGTTTGTTTCTGGCGCCAGAACCACCCCCTGCTCTTCCTCCTCCTCCTGCTCCTCCTCCTGTTCCTCCCCCTGCTCCCCCTCTTGCCCGGCCTGCCCCTCCAAACCCTTCCTCCCCCTCTTTACTCCCGCTCCAACTCTCACCTTAGCCTTTGCACAGCTGTTTCTCACACTTTTCTCCTCACTCCCCACTGCTGAGCAGCATGTTGCCTTTTGTGGCGGTCCTTTCCAAGCAACCTAAGGCACCGCCTTCTTGGCTGCCAGGCACTGCCCCGCCCTGCGGCAGTGCCGCTACAACCGGCTGTGTCAGCATGCATGGGGCCGATACCGGCTTCTTCTCAGAGGCCACCAGCAGCCCCCGCTGACAGCACCTGGGCATACACCCGGCACAGCTCTACAGAAACGTATATATTCCTACATGTGAGAGTGTCCCGGTCTGGAAGCAGGCACCCAGTCAGAGGGAGGAATGAGGAGATGACAGGGTTTTGAAAACAAAGCTGGCTAAGCCAATCAGGGAGCGGTACGAAAACAGGTGGGTTGGGTCCTTTCACAAAATGGCGGCTCCTCACTGTGGAATGCGGAATGCAACAAAATGGTGCCCGCCACTGCGGGTGGCTGGGAGGGATTGCCTGTCCTGGCCCATCCCACCTGCAGGAGGGCCAATCAGCAGCTTAGTCCTGCCCTTCCCAAATGGCCCTTTCCCCGCCCTGCCATGCGGTGTATGCCCAGCGCCTCCAGCTGGTGGCCGGGAAGAGCTTCAGGCTGCAGCCGTGGCGCTGTGGAGCTGCGCTAGCAGCAGAAGCAGCATCTGTGCCTGCTGCAGTGCTCGCGATCTGTCCGGCCAAGTGGTAGCAGGTGCTCCACAGCACATCACGCAGAAGCAAACGGGCCTGCAACTGTAAATGTGGGGAGTGGAAGGGGTATAGATGTCGGTTTTAGCGAGGGGGTATGTGCGCATTTCAAGACAACAAGGTGGACTGTTCCTGCTCTTTGCAGGGAATGTGAGAGAACAAGTGGCCTGTGCATCGTGACAGTACTTAAGGGGTATGAAGGTCTGGGGCACTGATGGCTCGTGCATGCTTCTTTAGATGTGCCTTCTTTTCTCAGTGATACAAGTCAGCTACGAGTCCACAGGTATGTCAGCAGAGATGCCTGAGGGGTAGCCTTGCCTTCCATGCCTTAAAGCCACACATAATACTGAAGATGCCGGGCCAAAGTTGACCGAGCGTCCACAACATCAAAGAGTGTGCAGCAACCTAACAAGAGGGCTCAAAGGCCCAGACTCTGCAGGGGCTCTTGCGATAGGAAACTTGCTAAAAAGAGACTCCAAAGCTGCCAGAGCAGCAGGCTGTGCAGGATGGCTTGCTTTACCCATGCACGGTGCCCTGCAGGCTCTTGTGCGTGCTCTCGGGGGCCTGCAGCTTCCCTCAGGACACATCGACCTGCTCCGGCGTGCTCCCTTCCATGGGCTGCGCTGCATTAAAAGTTTGTTTCTGGCGCCAGAACCACCCCCTGCTCTTCCTCCTCCTCCTGCTCCTCCTCCTGTTCCTCCCCCTGCTCCCCCTCTTACCCGGCCTGCCCCTCCAAACCCTTCCTCCCCCTCTTTACTCCCGCTCCAACTCTCACCTTAGCCTTTGCACAGCTGTTTCTCACACTTTTCTCCTCACTCCCCACTGCTGAGCAGCATGTTGCCTTTTGTGGCGGTCCTTTCCAAGCAACCTAAGGCACCGCCTTCTTGGCTGCCAGGCACTGCCCCGCCCTGCGGCAGTGCCGCTACAACCGGCTGTGTCAGCATGCATGGGGCCGATACCGGCTTCTTCTCAGAGGCCACCAGCAGCCCCCGCTGACAGCACCTGGGCATACACCCGGCACAGCTCTACAGAAACGTATATATTCCTACATGTGAGAGTGTCCCGGTCTGGAAGCAGGCACCCAGTCAGAGGGAGGAATGAGGAGATGACAGGGTTTTGAAAACAAAGCTGGCTAAGCCAATCAGGGAGCGGTACGAAAACAGGTGGGTTGGGTCCTTTCACAAAATGGCGGCTCCTCACTGTGGAATGCGGAATGCAACAAAATGGTGCCCGCCACTGCGGGTGGCTGGGAGGGATTGCCTGTCCTGGCCCATCCCACCTGCAGGAGGGCCAATCAGCAGCTTAGTCCTGCCCTTCCCAAATGGCCCTTTCCCCGCCCTGCCATGTGGTGTATGCCCAGCGCCTCCAGCTGGTGGCCGGGAAGAGCTTCAGGCTGCAGCCGTGGCGCTGTGGAGCTGCGCTAGCAGCAGAAGCAGCATCTGTGCCTGCTGCAGTGCTCGCGATCTGTCCGGCCAAGTGGTAGCAGGTGCTCCACAGCACATCACGCAGAAGCAAATGGGCCTGCAACTGTAAATGTGGGGAGTGGAAGGGGTATAGATGTCGGTTTTAGCGAGGGGGTATGTGCGCATTTCAAGACAACAAGGTGGACTGTTCCTGCTCTTTGCAGGGAATGTGAGAGAACAAGTGGCCTGTGCATCGTGACAGTACTTAAGGGGTATGAAGGTCTGGGGCACTGATGGCTCGTGCATGCTTCTTTAAATGTGCCTTCTTTTCTCAGTGATACAAGTCAGCTACGAGTCCACAGGTATGTCAGCAGAGATGCCTGAGGGGTAGCCTTGCCTTCCATGCCTTAAAGCCACACATAATACTGAAGATGCCGGGCCAAAGTTGACCGAGCGTCCACAACATCAAAGAGTGTGCAGCAACCTAACAAGAGGGCTCAAAGGCCCAGACTCTGCAGGGGCTCTTGCGATAGGAAACTTGCTAAAAAGAGACTCCAAAGCTGCCAGAGCAGCAGGCTGTGCAGGATGGCTTGCTTTACCCATGCACGGTGCCCTGCAGGCTCTTGTGCGTGCTCTCGGGGGCCTGCAGCTTCCCTCAGGACACATCGACCTGCTCCAGCGTGCTCTCTTCCATGGGCTGCGCTGCATTAAAAGTTTGTTTCTGGCGCCAGAACCACCCCCTGCTCTTCCTCCTCCTCCTGCTCCTCCTCCTGTTCCTCCCCCTGCTCCCCCTCTTGCCCGGCCTGCCCCTCCAAACCCTTCCTCCCCCTCTTTACTCCCGCTCCAACTCTCACCTTAGCCTTTGCACAGCTGTTTCTCACACTTTTCTCCTCACTCCCCACTGCTGAGCAGCATGTTGCCTTTTGTGGCGGTCCTTTCCAAGCAACCTAAGGCACCGCCTTCTTGGCTGCCATGCACTGCCCCGCCCTGTGGCAGTGCCGCTACAACCGGCTGTGTCAGCATGCATGGGGCCGATACCGGCTTCTTCTCAGAGGCCACCAGCAGCCCCCGCTGACAGCACCTGGGCAAACACCCGGCACAGCTCTACAGAAACGTATATATTCCTACATGTGAGAGTGTCCCGGTCTGGAAGCAGGCACCCAGTCAGAGGGAGGAATGAGGAGATGACAGGGTTTTGAAAACAAAGCTGGCTAAGCCAATCAGGGAGCGGTACGAAAACAGGTGGGTTGGGTCCTTTCACAAAATGGCGGCTCCTCACTGTGGAATGCGGAATGCAACAAAATGGTGCCCGCCACTGCGGGTGGCTGGGAGGGATTGCCTGTCCTGGCCCATCCCACCTGCAGGAGGGCCAATCAGCAGCTTAGTCCTGCCCTTCCCAAAAGGCCCTTTCCCCGCCCTGCCATGTGGTGTATGCCCAGCGCCTCCAGCTGGTGGCCGGGAAGAGCTTCAGGCTGCAGCCGTGGCGCTGTGGAGCTGCGCTAGCAGCAGAAGCAGCATCTGTGCCTGCTGCAGTGCTCGCGATCTGTCCGGCCAAGTGGTAGCAAGTGCTCCACAGCACATCACGCAGAAGCAAACGGGCCTGCAACTGTAAATGTGGGGAGTGGAAGGGGTATAGATGTCGGTTTTAGCGAGGGGTTATGTGCGCCTTTCAAGACAACAAGGTGGACTGTTCCTGCTCTTTGCAGGGAATGTGAGAGAACAAGTGGCCTGTGCATCGTGACAGTACTTAAGGGGTATGAAGGTCTGGGGCACTGATGGCTCGTGCATGCTTCTTTAGATGTGCCTTCTTTTCTCAGTGATACAAGTCAGCTACGAGTCCACAGGTATGTCAGCAGAGATGCCTGAGGGGTAGCCTTGCCTTCCATGCCTTAAAGCCACACATAATACTGAAGATGCCGGGCCAAAGTTGACCGAGCGTCCACAACATCAAAGAGTGTGCAGCAACCTAACAAGAGGGCTCAAAGGCCCAGACTCTGCAGGGGCTCTTGCGATAGGAAACTTGCTAAAAAGAGACTCCAAAGCTGCCAGAGCAGCAGGCTGTGCAGGATGGCTTGCTTTACCCATGCACGGTGCCCTGCTGGCTCTTGTGCGTGCTCTCGGGGGCCTGCAGCTTCCCTCAGGACACATCGACCTGCTCCGGCGTGCTCTCTTCCATGGGCTGCGCTGCATTAAAAGTTTGTTTCTGGCGCCAGAACCACCCCCTGCTCTTCCTCCTCCTCCTGCTCCTCCTCCTGTTCCTCCCCCTGCTCCCCCTCTTGCCCGGCCTGCCCCTCCAAACCCTTCCTCCCCCTCTTTACTCCCGCTCCAACTCTCACCTTAGCCTTTGCACAGCTGTTTCTCACACTTTTCTCCTCACTCCCCACTGCTGAGCAGCATGTTGCCTTTTGTGGCGGTCCTTTCCAAGCAACCTAAGGCACCGCCTTCTTGGCTGCCAGGCACTGCCCCGCCCTGCGGCAGTGCCGCTACAACCGGCTGTGTCAGCATGCATGGGGCCGATACCGGCTTCTTCTCAGAGGCCACCAGCAGCCCCCGCTGACAGCACCTGGGCATACACCCGGCACAGCTCTACAGAAACGTATATATTCCTACATGTGAGAGTGTCCCGGTCTGGAAGCAGGCACCCAGTCAGAGGGAGGAATGAGGAGATGACAGGGTTTTGAAAACAAAGCTGGCTAAGCCAATCAGGGAGCGGTACGAAAACAGGTGGGTTGGGTCCTTTCACAAAATGGCGGCTCCTCACTGTGGAATGCGGAATGCAACAAAATGGTGCCCGCCACTGCGGGTGGCTGGGAGGGATTGCCTGTCCTGGCCCATCCCACCTGCAGGAGGGCCAATCAGCAGCTTAGTCCTGCCCTTCCCAAATGGCCCTTTCCCCGCCCTGCCATGCGGTGTATGCCCAGCGCCTCCAGCTGGTGGCCGGGAAGAGCTTCAGGCTGCAGCCGTGGCGCTGTGGAGCTGCGCTAGCAGCAGAAGCAGCATCTGTGCCTGCTGCAGTGCTCGCGATCTGTCCGGCCAAGTGGTAGCAGGTGCTCCACAGCACATCACGCAGAAGCAAACGGGCCTGCAACTGTAAATGTGGGGAGTGGAAGGGGTATAGATGTCGGTTTTAGCGAGGGGGTATGTGCGCATTTCAAGACAACAAGGTGGACTGTTCCTGCTCTTTGCAGGGAATGTGAGAGAACAAGTGGCCTGTGCATCGTGACAGTACTTAAGGGGTATGAAGGTCTGGGGCACTGATGGCTCGTGCATGCTTCTTTAGATGTGCCTTCTTTTCTCAGTGATACAAGTCAGCTACGAGTCCACAGGTATGTCAGCAGAGATGCCTGAGGGGTAGCCTTGCCTTCCATGCCTTAAAGCCACACATAATACTGAAGATGCCGGGCCAAAGTTGACCGAGCGTCCACAACATCAAAGAGTGTGCAGCAACCTAACAAGAGGGCTCAAAGGCCCAGACTCTGCAGGGGCTCTTGCGATAGGAAACTTGCTAAAAAGAGACTCCAAAGCTGCCAGAGCAGCAGGCTGTGCAGGATGGCTTGCTTTACCCATGCACGGTGCCCTGCTGGCTCTTGTGCGTGCTCTCGGGGGCCTGCAGCTTCCCTCAGGACACATCGACCTGCTCCGGCGTGCTCTCTTCCATGGGCTGCGCTGCATTAAAAGTTTGTTTCTGGCGCCAGAACCACCCCCTGCTCTTCCTCCTCCTCCTGCTCCTCCTCCTGTTCCTCCCCCTGCTCCCCCTCTTGCCCGGCCTGCCCCTCCAAACCCTTCCTCCCCCTCTTTACTCCCGCTCCAACTCTCACCTTAGCCTTTGCACAGCTGTTTCTCACACTTTTCTCCTCACTCCCCACTGCTGAGCAGCATGTTGCCTTTTGTGGCGGTCCTTTCCAAGCAACCTAAGGCACCGCCTTCTTGGCTGCCAGGCACTGCCCCGCCCTGCGGCAGTGCCGCTACAACCGGCTGTGTCAGCATGCATGGGGCCGATACCGGCTTCTTCTCAGAGGCCACCAGCAGCCCCCGCTGACAGCACCTGGGCATACACCCGGCACAGCTCTACAGAAACGTATATATTCCTACATGTGAGAGTGTCCCGGTCTGGAAGCAGGCACCCAGTCAGAGGGAGGAATGAGGAGATGACAGGGTTTTGAAAACAAAGCTGGCTAAGCCAATCAGGGAGCGGTACGAAAACAGGTGGGTTGGGTCCTTTCACAAAATGGCGGCTCCTCACTGTGGAATGCGGAATGCAACAAAATGGTGCCCGCCACTGCGGGTGGCTGGGAGGGATTGCCTGTCCTGGCCCATCCCACCTGCAGGAGGGCCAATCAGCAGCTTAGTCCTGCCCTTCCCAAATGGCCCTTTCCCCGCCCTGCCATGCGGTGTATGCCCAGCGCCTCCAGCTGGTGGCCGGGAAGAGCTTCAGGCTGCAGCCGTGGCGCTGTGGAGCTGCGCTAGCAGCAGAAGCAGCATCTGTGCCTGCTGCAGTGCTCGCGATCTGTCCGGCCAAGTGG
This sequence comes from Anser anser, assembly GCF_964211835.1. Lineage (NCBI taxonomy): Eukaryota > Metazoa > Chordata > Aves > Anseriformes > Anatidae > Anser > Anser anser. The sequence continues at coordinate 51,657 of NW_028153795.1, forward strand.
TAGCAGGTGCTCCACAGCACATCACGCAGAAGCAAACGGGCCTGCAACTGTAAATGTGGGGAGTGGAAGGGGTATAGATGTCGGTTTTAGCGAGGGGGTATGTGCGCATTTCAAGACAACAAGGTGGACTGTTCCTGCTCTTTGCAGGGAATGTGAGAGAACAAGTGGCCTGTGCATCGTGACAGTACTTAAGGGGTATGAAGGTCTGGGGCACTGATGGCTCGTGCATGCTTCTTTAAATGTGCCTTCTTTTCTCAGTGATACAAGTCAGCTACGAGTCCACAGGTATGTCAGCAGAGATGCCTGAGGGGTAGCCTTGCCTTCCATGCCTTAAAGCCACACATAATACTGAAGATGCCGGGCCAAAGTTGACCGAGCGTCCACAACATCAAAGAGTGTGCAGCAACCTAACAAGAGGGCTCAAAGGCCCAGACTCTGCAGGGGCTCTTGCGATAGGAAACTTGCTAAAAAGAGACTCCAAAGCTGCCAGAGCAGCAGGCTGTGCAGGATGGCTTGCTTTACCCATGCACGGTGCCCTGCAGGCTCTTGTGCGTGCTCTCGGGGGCCTGCAGCTTCCCTCAGGACACATCGACCTGCTCCGGCGTGCTCCCTTCCATGGGCTGCGCTGCATTAAAAGTTTGTTTCTGGCGCCAGAACCACCCCCTGCTCTTCCTCCTCCTCCTGCTCCTCCTCCTGTTCCTCCCCCTGCTCCCCCTCTTGCCCGGCCTGCCCCTCCAAACCCTTCCTCCCCCTCTTTACTCCCGCTCCAACTCTCACCTTAGCCTTTGCACAGCTGTTTCTCACACTTTTCTCCTCACTCCCCACTGCTGAGCAGCATGTTGCCTTTTGTGGCGGTCCTTTCCAAGCAACCTAAGGCACCGCCTTCTTGGCTGCCAGGCACTGCCCCGCCCTGCGGCAGTGCCGCTACAACCGGCTGTGTCAGCATGCATGGGGCCGATACCGGCTTCTTCTCAGAGGCCACCAGCAGCCCCCGCTGACAGCACCTGGGCATACACCCGGCACAGCTCTACAGAAACGTATATATTCCTACATGTGAGAGTGTCCCGGTCTGGAAGCAGGCACCCAGTCAGAGGGAGGAATGAGGAGATGACAGGGTTTTGAAAACAAAGCTGGCTAAGCCAATCAGCGAGCGGTACGAAAACAGGTGGGTTGGGTCCTTTCACAAAATGGCGGCTCCTCACTGTGGAATGCGGAATGCAACAAAATGGTGCCCGCCACTGCGGGTGGCTGGGAGGGATTGCCTGTCCTGGCCCATCCCACCTGCAGGAGGGCCAATCAGCAGCTTAGTCCTGCCCTTCCCAAATGGCCCTTTCCCCGCCCTGCCATGTGGTGTATGCCCAGCGCCTCCAGCTGGTGGCCGGGAAGAGCTTCAGGCTGCAGCCGTGGCGCTGTGGAGCTGCGCTAGCAGCAGAAGCAGCATCTGTGCCTGCTGCAGTGCTCGCGATCTGTCCGGCCAAGTGGTAGCAGGTGCTCCACAGCACATCACGCAGAAGCAAACAGGCCTGCAACTGTAAATGTGGGGAGTGGAAGGGGTATAGATGTCGGTTTTAGCGAGGGGGTATGTGCGCATTTCAAGACAACAAGGTGGACTGTTCCTGCTCTTTGCAGGGAATGTGAGAGAACAAGTGGCCTGTGCATCGTGACAGTACTTAAGGGGTATGAAGGTCTGGGGCACTGATGGCTCGTGCATGCTTCTTTAAATGTGCCTTCTTTTCTCAGTGATACAAGTCAGCTACGAGTCCACAGGTATGTCAGCAGAGATGCCTGAGGGGTAGCCTTGCCTTCCATGCCTTAAAGCCACACATAATACTGAAGATGCCGGGCCAAAGTTGACCGAGCGTCCACAACATCAAAGAGTGTGCAGCAACCTAACAAGAGGGCTCAAAGGCCCAGACTCTGCAGGGGCTCTTGCGATAGGAAACTTGCTAAAAAGAGACTCCAAAGCTGCCAGAGCAGCAGGCTGTGCAGGATGGCTTGCTTTACCCATGCACGGTGCCCTGCAGGCTCTTGTGCGTGCTCTCGGGGGCCTGCAGCTTCCCTCAGGACACATCGACCTGCTCCGGCGTGCTCCCTTCCATGGGCTGCGCTGCATTAAAAGTTTGTTTCTGGCGCCAGAACCACCCCCTGCTCTTCCTCCTCCTCCTGCTCCTCCTCCTGTTCCTCCCCCTGCTCCCCCTCTTGCCCGGCCTGCCCCTCCAAACCCTTCCTCCCCCTCTTTACTCCCGCTCCAACTCTCACCTTAGCCTTTGCACAGCTGTTTCTCACACTTTTCTCCTCACTCCCCACTGCTGAGCAGCATGTTGCCTTTTGTGGCGGTCCTTTCCAAGCAACCTAAGGCACCGTCTACTTGGCTGCCAGGCACTGCCCCGCCCTGCGGCAGTGCCGCTACAACCGGCTGTGTCAGCATGCATGGGGCCGATACCGGCTTCTTCTCAGAGGCCACCAGCAGCCCCCGCTGACAGCACCTGGGCAAACACCCGGCACAGCTCTACAGAAACGTATATATTCCTACATGTGAGAGTGTCCCGGTCTGGAAGCAGGCACCCAGTCAGAGGGAGGAATGAGGAGATGACAGGGTTTTGAAAACAAAGCTGGCTAAGCCAATCAGCGAGCGGTACGAAAACAGGTGGGTTGGGTCCTTTCACAAAATGGCGGCTCCTCACTGTGGAATGCGGAATGCAACAAAATGGTGCCCGCCACTGCGGGTGGCTGGGAGGGATTGCCTGTCCTGGCCCATCCCACCTGCAGGAGGGCCAATCAGCAGCTTAGTCCTGCCCTTCCCAAATGGCCCTTTCCCCGCCCTGCCATGCGGTGTATGCCCAGCGCCTCCAGCTGGTGGCCGGGAAGAGCTTCAGGCTGCAGCCGTGGCGCTGTGGAGCTGCGCTAGCAGCAGAAGCAGCATCTGTGCCTGCTGCAGTGCTCGCGATCTGTCCGGCCAAGTGGTAGCAGGTGCTCCACAGCACATCACGCAGAAGCAAACGGGCCTGCAACTGTAAATGTGGGGAGTGGAAGGGGTATAGATGTCGGTTTTAGCGAGGGGGTATGTGCGCATTTCAAGACAACAAGGTGGACTGTTCCTGCTCTTTGCAGGGAATGTGAGAGAACAAGTGGCCTGTGCATCGTGACAGTACTTAAGGGGTATGAAGGTCTGGGGCACTGATGGCTCGTGCATGCTTCTTTAAATGTGCCTTCTTTTCTCAGTGATACAAGTCAGCTACGAGTCCACAGGTATGTCAGCAGAGATGCCTGAGGGGTAGCCTTGCCTTCCATGCCTTAAAGCCACACATAATACTGAAGATGCCGGGCCAAAGTTGACCGAGCGTCCACAACATCAAAGAGTGTGCAGCAACCTAACAAGAGGGCTCAAAGGCCCAGACTCTGCAGGGGCTCTTGCGATAGGAAACTTGCTAAAAAGAGACTCCAAAGCTGCCAGAGCAGCAGGCTGTGCAGGATGGCTTGCTTTACCCATGCACGGTGCCCTGCAGGCTCTTGTGCGTGCTCTCGGGGGCCTGCAGCTTCCCTCAGGACACATCGACCTGCTCCGGCGTGCTCCCTTCCATGGGCTGCGCTGCATTAAAAGTTTGTTTCTGGCGCCAGAACCACCCCCTGCTCTTCCTCCTCCTCCTGCTCCTCCTCCTGTTCCTCCCCCTGCTCCCCCTCTTGCCCGGCCTGCCCCTCCAAACCCTTCCTCCCCCTCTTTACTCCCGCTCCAACTCTCACCTTAGCCTTTGCACAGCTGTTTCTCACACTTTTCTCCTCACTCCCCACTGCTGAGCAGCATGTTGCCTTTTGTGGCGGTCCTTTCCAAGCAACCTAAGGCACCGCCTTCTTGGCTGCCAGGCACTGCCCCGCCCTGCGGCAGTGCCGCTACAACCGGCTGTGTCAGCATGCATGGGGCCGATACCGGCTTCTTCTCAGAGGCCACCAGCAGCCCCCGCTGACAGCACCTGGGCATACACCCGGCACAGCTCTACCGAAACGTATATATTCCTACATGTGAGAGTGTCCCGGTCTGGAAGCAGGCACCCAGTCAGAGGGAGGAATGAGGAGATGACAGGGTTTTGAAAACAAAGCTGGCTAAGCCAATCAGGGAGCGGTACGAAAACAGGTGGGTTGGGTCCTTTCACAAAATGGCGGCTCCTCACTGTGGAATGCGGAATGCAACAAAATGGTGCCCGCCACTGCGGGTGGCTGGGAGGGATTGCCTGTCCTGGCCCATCCCACCTGCAGGAGGGCCAATCAGCAGCTTAGTCCTGCCCTTCCCAAATGGCCCTTTCCCCGCCCTGCCATGCGGTGTATGCCCAGCGCCTCCAGCTGGTGGCCGGGAAGAGCTTCAGGCTGCAGCCGTGGCGCTGTGGAGCTGCGCTAGCAGCAGAAGCAGCATCTGTGCCTGCTGCAGTGCTCGCGATCTGTCCGGCCAAGTGGTAGCAGGTGCTCCACAGCACATCACGCAGAAGCAAACGGGCCTGCAACTGTAAATGTGGGGAGTGGAAGGGGTATAGATGTCGGTTTTAGCGAGGGGGTATGTGCGCATTTCAAGACAACAAGGTGGACTGTTCCTGCTCTTTGCAGGGAATGTGAGAGAACAAGTGGCCTGTGCATCGTGACAGTACTTAAGGGGTATGAAGGTCTGGGGCACTGATGGCTCGTGCATGCTTCTTTAAATGTGCCTTCTTTTCTCAGTGATACAAGTCAGCTACGAGTCCACAGGTATGTCAGCAGAGATGCCTGAGGGGTAGCCTTGCCTTCCATGCCTTAAAGCCACACATAATACTGAAGATGCCGGGCCAAAGTTGACCGAGCGTCCACAACATCAAAGAGTGTGCAGCAACCTAACAAGAGGGCTCAAAGGCCCAGACTCTGCAGGGGCTCTTGCGATAGGAAACTTGCTAAAAAGAGACTCCAAAGCTGCCAGAGCAGCAGGCTGTGCAGGATGGCTTGCTTTACCCATGCACGGTGCCCTGCAGGCTCTTGTGCGTGCTCTCGGGGGCCTGCAGCTTCCCTCAGGACACATCGACCTGCTCCGGCGTGCTCCCTTCCATGGGCTGCGCTGCATTAAAAGTTTGTTTCTGGCGCCAGAACCACCCCCTGCTCTTCCTCCTCCTCCTGCTCCTCCTCCTGTTCCTCCCCCTGCTCCCCCTCTTGCCCGGCCTGCCCCTCCAAACCCTTCCTCCCCCTCTTTACTCCCGCTCCAACTCTCACCTTAGCCTTTGCACAGCTGTTTCTCACACTTTTCTCCTCACTCCCCACTGCTGAGCAGCATGTTGCCTTTTGTGGCGGTCCTTTCCAAGCAACCTAAGGCACCGTCTACTTGGCTGCCAGGCACTGCCCCGCCCTGCGGCAGTGCCGCTACAACCGGCTGTGTCAGCATGCATGGGGCCGATACCGGCTTCTTCTCAGAGGCCACCAGCAGCCCCCGCTGACAGCACCTGGGCATACACCCGGCACAGCTCTACAGAAACGTATATATTCCTACATGTGAGAGTGTCCCGGTCTGGAAGCAGGCACCCAGTCAGAGGGAGGAATGAGGAGATGACAGGGTTTTGAAAACAAAGCTGGCTAAGCCAATCAGGGAGCGGTACGAAAACAGGTGGGTTGGGTCCTTTCACAAAATGGCGGCTCCTCACTGTGGAATGCGGAATGCAACAAAATGGTGCCCGCCACTGCGGGTGGCTGGGAGGGATTGCCTGTCCTGGCCCATCCCACCTGCAGGAGGGCCAATCAGCAGCTTAGTCCTGCCCTTCCCAAATGGCCCTTTCCCCGCCCTGCCATGCGGTGTATGCCCAGCGCCTCCAGCTGGTGGCCGGGAAGAGCTTCAGGCTGCAGCCGTGGCGCTGTGGAGCTGCGCTAGCAGCAGAAGCAGCATCTGTGCCTGCTGCAGTGCTCGCGATCTGTCCGGCCAAGTGGTAGCAGGTGCTCCACAGCACATCACGCAGAAGCAAACGGGCCTGCAACTGTAAATGTGGGGAGTGGAAGGGGTTTAGCTGTCGGTTTTAGCGAGGGGGTATGTGCGCATTTCAAGACAACAAGGTGGACTGTTCCTGCTCTTTGCAGGGAATGTGAGAGAACAAGTGGCCTGTGCATCGTGACAGCACTTAAGGGGTATGAAGGTCTGGGGCACTGATGGCTCGTGCATGCTTCTTTAAATGTGCCTTCTTTTCTCAGTGATACAAGTCAGCTACGAGTCCACAGGTATGTCAGCAGAGATGCCTGAGGGGTAGCCTTGCCTTCCATGCCTTAAAGCCACACATAATACTGAAGATGCCGGGCCAAAGTTGACCGAGCGTCCACAACATCAAAGAGTGTGCAGCAACCTAACAAGAGGGCTCAAAGGCCCAGACTCTGCAGGGGCTCTTGCGATAGGAAACTTGCTAAAAAGAGACTCCAAAGCTGCCAGAGCAGCAGGCTGTGCAGGATGGCTTGCTTTACCCATGCACGGTGCCCTGCAGGCTCTTGTGCGTGCTCTCGGGGGCCTGCAGCTTCCCTCAGGACACATCGACCTGCTCCGGCGTGCTATCTTCCATGGGCTGCGCTGCATTAAAAGTTTGTTTCTGGCGCCAGAACCACCCCCTGCTCTTCCTCCTCCTCCTGCTCCTCCTCCTGTTCCTCCCCCTGCTCCCCCTCTTGCCCGGCCTGCCCCTCCAAACCCTTCCTCCCCCTCTTTACTCCCGCTCCAACTCTCACCTTAGCCTTTGCACAGCTGTTTCTCACACTTTTCTCCTCACTCCCCACTGCTGAGCAGCATGTTGCCTTTTGTGGCGGTCCTTTCCAAGCAACCTAAGGCACCGCCTTCTTGGCTGCCAGGCACTGCCCCGCCCTGCGGCAGTGCCGCTACAACCGGCTGTGTCAGCATGCATGGGGCTGACACCGGCTTCTTCTCAGAGGCCACCAGCAGTGCCCGCTGCCAGCACCTGGGCAAACACCTGGCACAGCTCTACAGAAACGCATATATTCCTACATGTGAGACTGTCCCGGTCTGGAAGCAGGCACCCAGTCAGAGGGAGGAATGAGGAGATGACAGGGTTTTGAAAACAAAGCTGGCTAAGCCAATCAGGGAGCGGTACGAAAACAGGTGGGTTGGGTCCTTTCACAAAATGGCGGCTCCTCACTGTGGAATGCGGAACGCAACAAAATGGTGCCCGCCACTGCGGGTGGCTGGGAGGGATTGCCTGTCCTGGCCCATCCCACCTGCAGGAGGGCCAATCAGCAGCTTAGTCCTGCCCTTCCCAAATGGCCCTTTCCCCGCCCTGCCATGCGGTGTATGCCCAGCGCCTCCAGCTGGTGGCCGGGAAGAGCTTCAGGCTGCAGCCGTGGCGCTGTGGAGCTGCGCTAGCAGCAGAAGCAGCATCTGTGCCTGCTGCAGTGCTCGCGATCTGTCCGGCCAAGTGGTAGCAGGTGCTCCACAGCACATCACGCAGAAGCAAACGGGCCTGCAACTGTAAATGTGGGGAGTGGAAGGGGTTTAGCTGTCGGTTTTAGCGAGGGGGTATGTGCGCATTTCAAGACAACAAGGTGGACTGTTCCTGCTCTTTGCAGGGAATGTGAGAGAACAAGTGGCCTGTGCATCGTGACAGTACTTAAGGGGTATGAAGGTCTGGGGCACTGATGGCTCGTGCATGCTTCTTTAAATGTGCCTTCTTTTCTCAGTGATACAAGTCAGCTACGAGTCCACAGGTATGTCAGCAGAGATGCCTGAGGGGTAGCCTTGCCTTCCATGCCTTAAAGCCACACATAATACTGAAGATGCCGGGCCAAAGTTGACCGAGCGTCCACAACATCAAAGAGTGTGCAGCAACCTAACAAGAGGGCTCAAAGGCCCAGACTCTGCAGGGGCTCTTGCGATAGGAAACTTGCTAAAAAGAGACTCCAAAGCTGCCAGAGCAGCAGGCTGTGCAGGATGGCTTGCTTTACCCATGTACGGTGCCCTGCAGGCTCTTGTGCGTGCTCTCGAGTGGCTGCAGCTTCCCTCAGGACACATCGACCTGCTCCGGCGTGCTCTCTTCCATGGGCTGCGCTGCATTAAAAGTTTGTTTCTGGCGCCAGAACCACCCCCCTGCTCTTCCTCCTCCTCCTGCTCCTCCTCCTGTTCCTCCCCCTGCTCCCCCTCTTGCCCGGCCTGCCCCTCCAAACCCTTCCTCCCCCTCTTTACTCCCGCTCCAACTCTCACCTTAGCCTTTGCACAGCTGTTTCTCACACTTTTCTCCTCACTCCCCACTGCTGAGCAGCATGTTGCCTTTTGTGGCGGTCCTTTCCAAGCAACCTAAGGCACCGCCTTCTTGGCTGCCAGGCACTGCCCCGCCCTGCGGCAGTGCCGCTACAGCCGGCTGTGTAAGCATGCATGGGGCCGATACCGGCTTCTTCTCAGAGGCCACCAGCAGTCCCCGCTGACAGCACCTGGGCAAACACCCGGCACAGCTCTACAGAAACGTATATATTCCTACATGTGAGACTGTCCCGGTCTGGAAGCAGGCACCCAGTCAGAGGGAGGAATGAGGAGATGACAGGGTTTTGAAAACAAAGCTGGCTAAGCCAATCAGCGAGCGGTACGAAAACAGGTGGGTTGGGTCCTTTCACAAAATGGCGGCTCCTCACTGTGGAATGCGGAACGCAACAAAATGGTGCCCGCCACTGCGGGTGGCTGGGAGGGATTGCCTGTCCTGGCCCATCCCACCTGCAGGAGGGCCAATCAGCAGCTTAGTCCTGCCCTTCCCAAATGGCCCTTTCCCCGCCCTGCCATGCGGTGTATGCCCAGCGCCTCCAGCTGGTGGCCGGGAAGAGCTTCAGGCTGCAGCCGTGGCGCTGTGGAGCTGCGCTAGCAGCAGAAGCAGCATCTGTGCCTGCTGCAGTGCTCGCGATCTGTCCGGCCAAGTGGTAGCAGGTGCTCCACAGCACATCACGCAGAAGCAAACGGGCCTGCAACTGTAAATGTGGGGAGTGGAAGGGGTATAGATGTCGGTTTTAGCGAGGGGGTATGTGCGCATTTCAAGACAACAAGGTGGACTGTTCCTGCTCTTTGCAGGGAATGTGAGAGAACAAGTGGCCTGTGCATCGTGACAGTACTTAAGGGGTATGAAGGTCTGGGGCACTGATGGCTCGTGCATGCTTCTTTAAATGTGCCTTCTTTTCTCAGTGATACAAGTCAGCTACGAGTCCACAGGTATGTCAGCAGAGATGCCTGAGGGGTAGCCTTGCCTTCCATGCCTTAAAGCCACACATAATACTGAAGATGCCGGGCCAAAGTTGACCGAGCGTCCACAACATCAAAGAGTGTGCAGCAACCTAACAAGAGGGCTCAAAGGCCCAGACTCTGCAGGGGCTCTTGCGATAGGAAACTTGCTAAAAAGAGACTCCAAAGCTGCCAGAGCAGCAGGCTGTGCAGGATGGCTTGCTTTACCCATGCACGGTGCCCTGCAGGCTCTTGTGCGTGCTCTCGGGGGCCTGCAGCTTCCCTCAGGACACATCGACCTGCTCCGGCGTGCTCTCTTCCATGGGCTGCGCTGCATTAAAAGTTTGTTTCTGGCGCCAGAACCACCCCCCTGCTCTTCCTCCTCCTCCTGCTCCTCCTCCTGTTCCTCCCCCTGCTCCCCCTCTTGCCCGGCCTGCCCCTCCAAACCCTTCCTCCCCCTCTTTACTCCCGCTCCAACTCTCACCTTAGCCTTTGCACAGCTGTTTCTCACACTTTTCTCCTCACTCCCCACTGCTGAGCAGCATGTTGCCTTTTGTGGCGGTCCTTTCCAAGCAACCTAAGGCACCGCCTTCTTGGCTGCCAGGCTCTGCCCTCCCCTGCGGCAGTGCCGCTACAACCGGCTGTGTCAGCATGCATGGGGCCGATACCGGCTTCTTCTCAGAGGCCACCAGCAGCCCCCGCTGACAGCACCTGGGCAAACACCCGGCACAGCTCTACAGAAACGTATATATTCCTACATGTGAGACTGTCCCGGTCTGGAAGCAGGCACCCAGTCAGAGGGAGGAATGAGGAGATGACAGGGTTTTGAAAACAAAGCTGGCTAAGCCAATCAGCGAGCGGTACGAAAACAGGTGGGTTGGGTCCTTTCACAAAATGGCGGCTCCTCACTGTGGAATGCGGAACGCAACAAAATGGTGCCCGCCACTGCGGGTGGCTGGGAGGGATTGCCTGTCCTGGCCCATCCCACCTGCAGGAGGGCCAATCAGCAGCTTAGTCCTGCCCTTCCCAAATGGCCCTTTCCCCGCCCTGCCATGCGGTGTATGCCCAGCGCCTCCAGCTGGTGGCCGGGAAGAGCTTCAGGCTGCAGCCGTGGCGCTGTGGAGCTGCGCTAGCAGCAGAAGCAGCATCTGTGCCTGCTGCAGTGCTCGCGATCTGTCCGGCCAAGTGGTAGCAGGTGCTCCACAGCACATCACGCAGAAGCAAACGGGCCTGCAACTGTAAATGTGGGGAGTGGAAGGGGTTTAGCTGTCGGTTTTAGCGAGGGGGTATGTGCGCATTTCAAGACAACAAGGTGGACTGTTCCTGCTCTTTGCAGGGAATGTGAGAGAACAAGTGGCCTGTGCATCGTGACAGTACTTAAGGGGTATGAAGGTCTGGGGCACTGATGGCTCGTGCATGCTTCTTTAAATGTGCCTTCTTTTCTCAGTGATACAAGTCAGCTACGAGTCCACAGGTATGTCAGCAGAGATGCCTGAGGGGTAGCCTTGCCTTCCATGCCTTAAAGCCACACATAATACTGAAGATGCCGGGCCAAAGTTGACCGAGCGTCCACAACATCAAAGAGTGTGCAGCAACCTAACAAGAGGGCTCAAAGGCCCAGACTCTGCAGGGGCTCTTGCGATAGGAAACTTGCTAAAAAGAGACTCCAAAGCTGCCAGAGCAGCAGGCTGTGCAGGATGGCTTGCTTTACCCATGCACGGTGCCCTGCAGGCTCTTGTGCGTGCTCTCGAGTGGCTGCAGCTTCCCTCAGGACACATCGACCTGCTCCGGCGTGCTCTCTTCCATGGGCTGCGCTGCATTAAAAGTTTGTTTCTGGCGCCAGAACCACCCCCCTGCTCTTCCTCCTCCTCCTGCTCCTCCTCCTGTTCCTCCCCCTGCTCCCCCTCTTGCCCGGCCTGCCCCTCCAAACCCTTCCTCCCCCTCTTTACTCCCGCTCCAACTCTCACCTTAGCCTTTGCACAGCTGTTTCTCACACTTTTCTCCTCACTCCCCACTGCTGAGCAGCGTGTTGCCTTTTGTGGCGGTCCTTTCCAAGCAACCTAAGGCACCGCCTTCTTGGCTGCCAGGCACTGCCCCGCCCTGCGGCAGTGCCGCTACAGCCGGCTGTGTAAGCATGCATGGGGCCGATACCGGCTTCTTCTCAGAGGCCACCAGCAGTCCCCGCTGACAGCACCTGGGCAAACACCCGGCACAGCTCTACAGAAACGTATATATTCCTACATGTGAGACTGTCCCGGTCTGGAAGCAGGCACCCAGTCAGAGGGAGGAATGAGGAGATGACAGGGTTTTGAAAACAAAGCTGGCTAAGCCAATCAGCGAGCGGTACGAAAACAGGTGGGTTGGGTCCTTTCACAAAATGGCGGCTCCTCACTGTGGAATGCGGAACGCAACAAAATGGTGCCCGCCACTGCGGGTGGCTGGGAGGGATTGCCTGTCCTGGCCCATCCCACCTGCAGGAGGGCCAATCAGCAGCTTAGTCCTGCCCTTCCCAAATGGCCCTTTCCCCGCCCTGCCATGCGGTGTATGCCCAGCGCCTCCAGCTGGTGGCCGGGAAGAGCTTCAGGCTGCAGCCGTGGCGCTGTGGAGCTGCGCTAGCAGCAGAAGCAGCATCTGTGCCTGCTGCAGTGCTCGCGATCTGTCCGGCCAAGTGGTAGCAGGTGCTCCACAGCACATCACGCAGAAGCAAACGGGCCTGCAACTGTAAATGTGGGGAGTGGAAGGGGTATAGATGTCGGTTTTAGCGAGGGGGTATGTGCGCATTTCAAGACAACAAGGTGGACTGTTCCTGCTCTTTGCAGGGAATGTGAGAGAACAAGTGGCCTGTGCATCGTGACAGTACTTAAGGGGTATGAAGGTCTGGGGCACTGATGGCTCGTGCATGCTTCTTTAAATGTGCCTTCTTTTCTCAGTGATACAAGTCAGCTACGAGTCCACAGGTATGTCAGCAGAGATGCCTGAGGGGTAGCCTTGCCTTCCATGCCTTAAAGCCACACATAATACTGAAGATGCCGGGCCAAAGTTGACCGAGCGTCCACAACATCAAAGAGTGTGCAGCAACCTAACAAGAGGGCTCAAAGGCCCAGACTCTGCAGGGGCTCTTGCGATAGGAAACTTGCTAAAAAGAGACTCCAAAGCTGCCAGAGCAGCAGGCTGTGCAGGATGGCTTGCTTTACCCATGCACGGTGCCCTGCAGGCTCTTGTGCGTGCTCTCGAGGGGCTGCAGCTTCCCTCAGGACACATCGACCTGCTCCGGCGTGCTCTCTTCCATGGGCTGCGCTGCATTAAAAGTTTGTTTCTGGCGCCAGAACCACCCCCCTGCTCTTCCTCCTCCTCCTGCTCCTCCTCCTGTTCCTCCCCCTGCTCCCCCTCTTGCCCGGCCTGCCCCTCCAAACCCTTCCTCCCCCTCTTTACTCCCGCTCCAACTCTCACCTTAGCCTTTGCACAGCTGTTTCTCACACTTTTCTCCTCACTCCCCACTGCTGAGCAGCATGTTGCCTTTTGTGGCGGTCCTTTCCAAGCAACCTAAGGCACCGCCTTCTTGGCTGCCAGGCTCTGCCCTCCCCTGCGGCAGTGCCGCTACAACCGGCTGTGTCAGCATGCATGGGGCCGATACCGGCTTCTTCTCAGAGGCCACCAGCAGCCCCCGCTGACAGCACCTGGGCAAACACCCGGCACAGCTCTACAGAAACGTATATATTCCTACATGTGAGACTGTCCCGGTCTGGAAGCAGGCACCCAGTCAGAGGGAGGAATGAGGAGATGACAGGGTTTTGAAAACAAAGCTGGCTAAGCCAATCAGCGAGCGGTACGAAAACAGGTGGGTTGGGTCCTTTCACAAAATGGCGGCTCCTCACTGTGGAATGCGGAACGCAACAAAATGGTGCCCGCCACTGCGGGTGGCTGGGAGGGATTGCCTGTCCTGGCCCATCCCACCTGCAGGAGGGCCAATCAGCAGCTTAGTCCTGCCCTTCCCAAATGGCCCTTTCCCCGCCCTGCCATGCGGTGTATGCCCAGCGCCTCCAGCTGGTGGCCGGGAAGAGCTTCAGGCTGCAGCCGTGGCGCTGTGGAGCTGCGCTAGCAGCAGAAGCAGCATCTGTGCCTGCTGCAGTGCTCGCGATCTGTCCGGCCAAGTGGTAGCAGGTGCTCCACAGCACATCACGCAGAAGCAAACGGGCCTGCAACTGTAAATGTGGGGAGTGGAAGGGGTATAGATGTCGGTTTTAGCGAGGGGGTATGTGCGCATTTCAAGACAACAAGGTGGACTGTTCCTGCTCTTTGCAGGGAATGTGAGAGAACAAGTGGCCTGTGCATCGTGACAGTACTTAAGGGGTATGAAGGTCTGGGGCACTGATGGCTCGTGCATGCTTCTTTAAATGTGCCTTCTTTTCTCAGTGATACAAGTCAGCTACGAGTCCACAGGTATGTCAGCAGAGATGCCTGAGGGGTAGCCTTGCCTTCCATGCCTTAAAGCCACACATAATACTGAAGATGCCGGGCCAAAGTTGACCGAGCGTCCACAACATCAAAGAGTGTGCAGCAACCTAACAAGAGGGCTCAAAGGCCCAGACTCTGCAGGGGCTCTTGCGATAGGAAACTTGCTAAAAAGAGACTCCAAAGCTGCCAGAGCAGCAGGCTGTGCAGGATGGCTTGCTTTACCCATGCACGGTGCCCTGCAGGCTCTTGTGCGTGCTCTCGGGGGCCTGCAGCTTCCCTCAGGACACATCGACCTGCTCCGGCGTGCTCTCTTCCATGGGCTGCGCTGCATTAAAAGTTTGTTTCTGGCGCCAGAACCACCCCCTGCTCTTCCTCCTCCTCCTGCTCCTCCTCCTGTTCCTCCCCCTGCTCCCCCTCTTGCCCGGCCTGCCCCTCCAAACCCTTCCTCCCCCTCTTTACTCCCGCTCCAACTCTCACCTTAGCCTTTGCACAGCTGTTTCTCACACTTTTCTCCTCACTCCCCACTGCTGAGCAGCATGTTGCCTTTTGTGGCGGTCCTTTCCAAGCAACCTAAGGCACCGCCTTCTTGGCTGCCAGGCACTGCCCCGCCCTGCGGCAGTGCCGCTACAACCGGCTGTGTCAGCATGCATGGGGCTGACACCGGCTTCTTCTCAGAGGCCACCAGCAGTGCCCGCTGCCAGCACCTGGGCAAACACCTGGCACAGCTCTACAGAAACGTATATATTCCTACATGTGAGAGTGTCCCGGTCTGGAAGCAGGCACCCAGTCAGAGGGAGGAATGAGGAGATGACAGGGTTTTGAAAACAAAGCTGGCTAAGCCAATCAGGGAGCGGTACGAAAACAGGTGGGTTGGGTCCTTTCACAAAATGGCGGCTCCTCACTGTGGAATGCGGAACGCAACAAAATGGTGCCCGCCACTGCGGGTGGCTGGGAGGGATTGCCTGTCCTGGCCCATCCCACCTGCAGGAGGGCCAATCAGCAGCTTAGTCCTGCCCTTCCCAAAAGGCCCTTTCCCCGCCCTGCCATGCGGTGTATGCCCAGCGCCTCCAGCTGGTGGCCGGGAAGAGCTTCAGGCTGCAGCCGTGGCGCTGTGGAGCTGCGCTAGCAGCAGAAGCAGCATCTGTGCCTGCTGCAGTGCTCGCGATCTGTCCGGCCAAGTGGTAGCAGGTGCTCCACAGCACATCACGCAGAAGCAAACGGGCCTGCAACTGTAAATGTGGGGAGTGGAAGGGGTTTAGCTGTCGGTTTTAGCGAGGGGGTATGTGCGCATTTCAAGACAACAAGGTGGACTGTTCCTGCTCTTTGCAGGGAATGTGAGAGAACAAGTGGCCTGTGCATCGTGACAGTACTTAAGGGGTATGAAGGTCTGGGGCACTGATGGCTCGTGCATGCTTCTTTAAATGTGCCTTCTTTTCTCAGTGATACAAGTCAGCTACGAGTCCACAGGTATGTCAGCAGAGATGCCTGAGGGGTAGCCTTGCCTTCCATGCCTTAAAGCCACACATAATACTGAAGATGCCGGGCCAAAGTTGACCGAGCGTCCACAACATCAAAGAGTGTGCAGCAACCTAACAAGAGGGCTCAAAGGCCCAGACTCTGCAGGGGCTCTTGCGATAGGAAACTTGCTAAAAAGAGACTCCAAAGCTGCCAGAGCAGCAGGCTGTGCAGGATGGCTTGCTTTACCCATGCACGGTGCCCTGCAGGCTCTTGTGCGTGCTCTCGGGGGCCTGCAGCTTCCCTCAGGACACATCGACCTGCTCCGGCGTGCTCTCTTCCATGGGCTGCGCTGCATTAAAAGTTTGTTTCTGGCGCCAGAACCACCCCCTGCTCTTCCTCCTCCTCCTGCTCCTCCTCCTGTTCCTCCCCCTGCTCCCCCTCTTGCCCGGCCTGCCCCTCCAAACCCTTCCTCCCCCTCTTTACTCCCGCTCCAACTCTCACCTTAGCCTTTGCACAGCTGTTTCTCACACTTTTCTCCTCACTCCCCACTGCTGAGCAGCATGTTGCCTTTTGTGGCGGTCCTTTCCAAGCAACCTAAGGCACCGCCTTCTTGGCTGCCAGGCACTGCCCCGCCCTGCGGCAGTGCCGCTACAACCGGCTGTGTCAGCATGCATGGGGCTGACACCGGCTTCTTCTCAGAGGCCACCAGCAGTGCCCGCTGCCAGCACCTGGGCAAACACCTGGCACAGCTCTACAGAAACGTATATATTCCTACATGTGAGAGTGTCCCGGTCTGGAAGCAGGCACCCAGTCAGAGGGAGGAATGAGGAGATGACAGGGTTTTGAAAACAAAGCTGGCTAAGCCAATCAGGGAGCGGTACGAAAACAGGTGGGTTGGGTCCTTTCACAAAATGGCGGCTCCTCACTGTGGAATGCGGAACGCAACAAAATGGTGCCCGCCACTGCGGGTGGCTGGGAGGGATTGCCTGTCCTGGCCCATCCCACCTGCAGGAGGGCCAATCAGCAGCTTAGTCCTGCCCTTCCCAAAAGGCCCTTTCCCCGCCCTGCCATGCGGTGTATGCCCAGCGCCTCCAGCTGGTGGCCGGGAAGAGCTTCAGGCTGCAGCCGTGGCGCTGTGGAGCTGCGCTAGCAGCAGAAGCAGCATCTGTGCCTGCTGCAGTGCTCGCGATCTGTCCGGCCAAGTGGTAGCAGGTGCTCCACAGCACATCACGCAGAAGCAAACGGGCCTGCAACTGTAAATGTGGGGAGTGGAAGGGGTTTAGCTGTCGGTTTTAGCGAGGGGGTATGTGCGCATTTCAAGACAACAAGGTGGACTGTTCCTGCTCTTTGCAGGGAATGTGAGAGAACAAGTGGCCTGTGCATCGTGACAGTACTTAAGGGGTATGAAGGTCTGGGGCACTGATGGCTCGTGCATGCTTCTTTAAATGTGCCTTCTTTTCTCAGTGATACAAGTCAGCTACGAGTCCACAGGTATGTCAGCAGAGATGCCTGAGGGGTAGCCTTGCCTTCCATGCCTTAAAGCCACACATAATACTGAAGATGCCGGGCCAAAGTTGACCGAGCGTCCACAACATCAAAGAGTGTGCAGCAACCTAACAAGAGGGCTCAAAGGCCCAGACTCTGCAGGGGCTCTTGCGATAGGAAACTTGCTAAAAAGAGACTCCAAAGCTGCCAGAGCAGCAGGCTGTGCAGGATGGCTTGCTTTACCCATGCACGGTGCCCTGCAGGCTCTTGTGCGTGCTCTCGGGGGCCTGCAGCTTCCCTCAGGACACATCGACCTGCTCCGGCGTGCTCTCTTCCATGGGCTGCGCTGCATTAAAAGTTTGTTTCTGGCGCCAGAACCACCCCCTGCTCTTCCTCCTCCTCCTGCTCCTCCTCCTGTTCCTCCCCCTGCTCCCCCTCTTGCCCGGCCTGCCCCTCCAAACCCTTCCTCCCCCTCTTTACTCCCGCTCCAACTCTCACCTTAGCCTTTGCACAGCTGTTTCTCACACTTTTCTCCTCACTCCCCACTGCTGAGCAGCATGTTGCCTTTTGTGGCGGTCCTTTCCAAGCAACCTAAGGCACCGCCTTCTTGGCTGCCAGGCACTGCCCCGCCCTGCGGCAGTGCCGCTACAGCCGGCTGTGTAAGCATGCATGGGGCCGATACCGGCTTCTTCTCAGAGGCCACCAGCAGTCCCCGCTGACAGCACCTGGGCAAACACCCGGCACAGCTCTACAGAAACGTATATATTCCTACATGTGAGACTGTCCCGGTCTGGAAGCAGGCACCCAGTCAGAGGGAGGAATGAGGAGATGACAGGGTTTTGAAAACAAAGCTGGCTAAGCCAATCAGCGAGCGGTACGAAAACAGGTGGGTTGGGTCCTTTCACAAAATGGCGGCTCCTCACTGTGGAATGCGGAACGCAACAAAATGGTGCCCGCCACTGCGGGTGGCTGGGAGGGATTGCCTGTCCTGGCCCATCCCACCTGCAGGAGGGCCAATCAGCAGCTTAGTCCTGCCCTTCCCAAAAGGCCCTTTCCCCGCCCTGCCATGCGGTGTATGCCCAGCGCCTCCAGCTGGTGGCCGGGAAGAGCTTCAGGCTGCAGCCGTGGCGCTGTGGAGCTGCGCTAGCAGCAGAAGCAGCATCTGTGCCTGCTGCAGTGCTCGCGATCTGTCCGGCCAAGTGGTAGCAGGTGCTCCACAGCACATCACGCAGAAGCAAACGGGCCTGCAACTGTAAATGTGGGGAGTGGAAGGGGTATAGATGTCGGTTTTAGCGAGGGGGTATGTGCGCATTTCAAGACAACAAGGTGGACTGTTCCTGCTCTTTGCAGGGAATGTGAGAGAACAAGTGGCCTGTGCATCGTGACAGTACTTAAGGGGTATGAAGGTCTGGGGCACTGATGGCTCGTGCATGCTTCTTTAAATGTGCCTTCTTTTCTCAGTGATACAAGTCAGCTACGAGTCCACAGGTATGTCAGCAGAGATGCCTGAGGGGTAGCCTTGCCTTCCATGCCTTAAAGCCACACATAATACTGAAGATGCCGGGCCAAAGTTGACCGAGCGTCCACAACATCAAAGAGTGTGCAGCAACCTAACAAGAGGGCTCAAAGGCCCAGACTCTGCAGGGGCTCTTGCGATAGGAAACTTGCTAAAAAGAGACTCCAAAGCTGCCAGAGCAGCAGGCTGTGCAGGATGGCTTGCTTTACCCATGCACGGTGCCCTGCAGGCTCTTGTGCGTGCTCTCGGGGGCCTGCAGCTTCCCTCAGGACACATCGACCTGCTCCGGCGTGCTCTCTTCCATGGGCTGCGCTGCATTAAAAGTTTGTTTCTGGCGCCAGAACCACCCCCTGCTCTTCCTCCTCCTCCTGCTCCTCCTCCTGTTCCTCCCCCTGCTCCCCCTCTTGCCCGGCCTGCCCCTCCAAACCCTTCCTCCCCCTCTTTACTCCCGCTCCAACTCTCACCTTAGCCTTTGCACAGCTGTTTCTCACACTTTTCTCCTCACTCCCCACTGCTGAGCAGCATGTTGCCTTTTGTGGCGGTCCTTTCCAAGCAACCTAAGGCACCGCCTTCTTGGCTGCCAGGCACTGCCCCGCCCTGCGGCAGTGCCGCTACAGCCGGCTGTGTAAGCATGCATGGGGCCGATACCGGCTTCTTCTCAGAGGCCACCAGCAGTCCCCGCTGACAGCACCTGGGCAAACACCCGGCACAGCTCTACAGAAACGTATATATTCCTACATGTGAGACTGTCCCGGTCTGGAAGCAGGCACCCAGTCAGAGGGAGGAATGAGGAGATGACAGGGTTTTGAAAACAAAGCTGGCTAAGCCAATCAGCGAGCGGTACGAAAACAGGTGGGTTGGGTCCTTTCACAAAATGGCGGCTCCTCACTGTGGAATGCGGAACGCAACAAAATGGTGCCCGCCACTGCGGGTGGCTGGGAGGGATTGCCTGTCCTGGCCCATCCCACCTGCAGGAGGGCCAATCAGCAGCTTAGTCCTGCCCTTCCCAAATGGCCCTTTCCCCGCCCTGCCATGCGGTGTATGCCCAGCGCCTCCAGCTGGTGGCCGGGAAGAGCTTCAGGCTGCAGCCGTGGCGCTGTGGAGCTGCGCTAGCAGCAGAAGCAGCATCTGTGCCTGCTGCAGTGCTCGCGATCTGTCCGGCCAAGTGGTAGCAGGTGCTCCACAGCACATCACGCAGAAGCAAACGGGCCTGCAACTGTAAATGTGGGGAGTGGAAGGGGTTTAGCTGTCGGTTTTAGCGAGGGGGTATGTGCGCATTTCAAGACAACAAGGTGGACTGTTCCTGCTCTTTGCAGGGAATGTGAGAGAACAAGTGGCCTGTGCATCGTGACAGTACTTAAGGGGTATGAAGGTCTGGGGCACTGATGGCTTGTGCATGCTTCTTTAAATGTGCCTTCTTTTCTCAGTGATACAAGTCAGCTACGAGTCCACAGGTATGTCAGCAGAGATGCCTGAGGGGTAGCCTTGCCTTCCATGCCTTAAAGCCACACATAATACTGAAGATGCCGGGCCAAAGTTGACCGAGCGTCCACAACATCAAAGAGTGTGCAGCAACCTAACAAGAGGGCTCAAAGGCCCAGACTCTGCAGGGGCTCTTGCGATAGGAAACTTGCTAAAAAGAGACTCCAAAGCTGCCAGAGCAGCAGGCTGTGCAGGATGGCTTGCTTTACCCATGCACGGTGCCCTGCAGGCTCTTCTGCGTGCTCTCGGGGGCCTGCAGCTTCCCTCAGGACACATCGACCTGCTCCGGCGTGCTCTCTTCCATGGGCTGCGCTGCATTAAAAGTTTGTTTCTGGCGCCAGAACCACCCCCTGCTCTTCCTCCTCCTCCTGCTCCTCCTCCTGTTCCTCCCCCTGCTCCCCCTCTTGCCCGGCCTGCCCCTCCAAACCCTTCCTCCCCCTCTTTACTCCCGCTCCAACTCTCACCTTAGCCTTTGCACAGCTGTTTCTCACACTTTTCTCCTCACTCCCCACTGCTGAGCAGCATGTTGCCTTTTGTGGCGGTCCTTTCCAAGCAACCTAAGGCACCGCCTTCTTGGCTGCCAGGCACTGCCCCGCCCTGCGGCAGTGCCGCTACAGCCGGCTGTGTAAGCATGCATGGGGCCGATACCGGCTTCTTCTCAGAGGCCACCAGCAGTCCCCGCTGACAGCACCTGGGCAAACACCCGGCACAGCTCTACAGAAACGTATATATTCCTACATGTGAGACTGTCCCGGTCTGGAAGCAGGCACCCAGTCAGAGGGAGGAATGAGGAGATGACAGGGTTTTGAAAACAAAGCTGGCTAAGCCAATCAGCGAGCGGTACGAAAACAGGTGGGTTGGGTCCTTTCACAAAATGGCGGCTCCTCACTGTGGAATGCGGAACGCAACAAAATGGTGCCCGCCACTGCGGGTGGCTGGGAGGGATTGCCTGTCCTGGCCCATCCCACCTGCAGGAGGGCCAATCAGCAGCTTAGTCCTGCCCTTCCCAAATGGCCCTTTCCCCGCCCTGCCATGCGGTGTATGCCCAGCGCCTCCAGCTGGTGGCCGGGAAGAGCTTCAGGCTGCAGCCGTGGCGCTGTGGAGCTGCGCTAGCAGCAGAAGCAGCATCTGTGCCTGCTGCAGTGCTCGCGATCTGTCCGGCCAAGTGGTAGCAGGTGCTCCACAGCACATCACGCAGAAGCAAACGGGCCTGCAACTGTAAATGTGGGGAGTGGAAGGGGTTTAGCTGTCGGTTTTAGCGAGGGGGTATGTGCGCATTTCAAGACAACAAGGTGGACTGTTCCTGCTCTTTGCAGGGAATGTGAGAGAACAAGTGGCCTGTGCATCGTGACAGTACTTAAGGGGTATGAAGGTCTGGGGCACTGATGGCTCGTGCATGCTTCTTTAAATGTGCCTTCTTTTCTCAGTGATACAAGTCAGCTACGAGTCCACAGGTATGTCAGCAGAGATGCCTGAGGGGTAGCCTTGCCTTCCATGCCTTAAAGCCACACATAATACTGAAGATGCCGGGCCAAAGTTGACCGAGCGTCCACAACATCAAAGAGTGTGCAGCAACCTAACAAGAGGGCTCAAAGGCCCAGACTCTGCAGGGGCTCTTGCGATAGGAAACTTGCTAAAAAGAGACTCCAAAGCTGCCAGAGCAGCAGGCTGTGCAGGATGGCTTGCTTTACCCATGCACGGTGCCCTGCAGGCTCTTGTGCGTGCTCTCGGGGGCCTGCAGCTTCCCTCAGGACACATCGACCTGCTCCGGCGTGCTCTCTTCCATGGGCTGCGCTGCATTAAAAGTTTGTTTCTGGCGCCAGAACCACCCCCTGCTCTTCCTCCTCCTCCTGCTCCTCCTCCTGTTCCTCCCCCTGCTCCCCCTCTTGCCTGGCCTGCCCCTCCAAACCCTTCCTCCCCCTCTTTACTCCCGCTCCAACTCTCACCTTAGCCTTTGCACAGCTGTTTCTCACACTTTTCTCCTCACTCCCCACTGCTGAGCAGCATGTTGCCTTTTGTGGCGGTCCTTTCCAAGCAACCTAAGGCACCGCCTTCTTGGCTGCCAGGCACTGCCCCGCCCTGCGGCAGTGCCGCTACAACCGGCTGTGTCAGCATGCATGGGGCTGACACCGGCTTCTTCTCAGAGGTCACCAGCAGTGCCCGCTGCCAGCACCTGGGCAAACACCTGGCACAGCTCTACAGAAACGTATATATTCCTACATGTGAGACTGTCCCGGTCTGGAAGCAGGCACCCAGTCAGAGGGAGGAATGAGGAGATGACAGGGTTTTGAAAACAAAGCTGGCTAAGCCAATCAGGGAGCGGTACGAAAACAGGTGGGTTGGGTCCTTTCACAAAATGGCGGCTCCTCACTGTGGAATGCGGAACGCAACAAAATGGTGCCCGCCACTGCGGGTGGCTGGGAAGGATTGCCTGTCCTGGCCCATCCCACCTGCAGGAGGGCCAATCAGCAGCTTAGTCCTGCCCTTCCCAAAAGGCCCTTTCCCCGCCCTGCCATGCGGTGTATGCCCAGCGCCTCCAGCTGGTGGCCGGGAAGAGCTTCAGGCTGCAGCCGTGGCGCTGTGGAGCTGCGCTAGCAGCAGAAGCAGCATCTGTGCCTGCTGCAGTGCTCGCGATCTCACTGCACAGGTGGTAGCAGGTGCTCCACAGCACATCACGCAGAAGCAAACGGGCCTGCAACTGTAAATGTGGGGAGTGGAAGGGGTTTAGCTGTCGGTTTTAGCGAGGGGGTATGTGCGCATT